>NW_027069639.1:904601-1004240 GCF_002906115.3 Quercus suber
AAAAAAAAAAAAAAAAAATGAAAAGTAACTCTTCAGAAGTTGAACTCAGGTCACTAATAAAATAAGTCCTAGAGAGGAGAGATATAACTTGTGTTAGCCTTGTTCGAAATTGGACTCGCCAACTGACAAACATATTCGAGAGTGTGAATCATCCACATTCTAAGATACAATAATCAGTAGATTGATAGGGACTGTTGTTTGATTCCACTTATTCACAGGGTGAGTGCAGGTCCAAACCCACCCCCCCTTCCCCCTTTCCTCTCTTTAAACACATCAATTATGTTCAGAAGGATTACAGAAATCTCAACAAGAACAACATATGCCCATTTATTTTACAAAAGGGTTCTTGCTTTTTAAACTAGTAGCTTATAAAAAGTATGATTTGCAAATAATAAATATCTGATTTATAACTAAAGCGTGGGTGAACCTCACTTGACAGTTGCAGTTAATTTCCACCTTAACATCCCAAGCCATAAAAAAGCAGCACATGTCATAATACTACATTAACAAAATACTGTAGACAGTATAATTTATTTGAGAGCACGTCAAACCTTACAAGTTCGATCCGCGGAAGCTGATACTATAATGGCATTGCTTCCTCCATATCCGACTACAATATCAGTTACACGCAAAGTGTGCTCTGAAAAATTGTGCTCATATAGATGATCAGATCGCTGACGTCTCAAATCATCGAATATCCTGAATCATTAGTCAATGAAAGCAAAAATGAAGCATGAGTATATGATTAAAAATGTAATAATCAAACTAAATATAGTAAACATATGGAGAGAGAGAGAGAGAGAGAGAAGTACATGAAGAGGGACCAAACTTTAACGGATCCATCCTCCGAGCCAGAAATTAGCAGTGAGTCATCATCGGAAAATACCAAGCAAGTAACAGCCCTATAATGCGCATTCCATTTCCTAAGTTGTCTACCAGTGGCAACCTAAAGCATCACATAGGTAGTCTTCAGATAAATAGAAAAGAAAAAAATAGAACTCCAACTATGCTAATGATTTTGTGTTGTTTTTTTGATACACTAGGGAACCTTCCTAAAGAAGAGTCCTTTGGACCCACCCGTCGAAACCCAGTTGCCGGGTAATCCAGGGGCATTCACCATTGACGAGCTAAGCTATGCTAATGTTAATAGTTCTAATTTATCTGAAACCAATTCAACAATTATAATATAAAGGAAATTCACCTCCCACAAGTAAATATCACCAGATAAGCCTCCACCAACAATGTACGTGCCTTCGCGGTTAGCAGCGACTGGCTGCATTGGTTCCGAAGGAAAGCTCTTAACTTCTACTTGAGGCTATACACACAAATAAGACATGTATTTAGTTTGAGCGTTCATTGAGGCATATTGTCGAACAGGTTGTGTGCATAGTTTGAAGCGAAGTGTACCTTGGACCAGGACCAGTAGAGGATGCAGCCAGAGTTGGCGGAGGGATCACGGAGCTGAGAAGAGGCGAGGAAGCGTTGGCCAACGCAGGCGAGGCCATGAGGCGGAGAGACGCAAGTCTTGTAACGGAGTTGCTCCGCGCCGGTATGGACGTCCCAGCAGCCGATGCCGCCGTCGATGGAAGAGGAAGCCACCACTACTTCCATTGCTTGTGATTGTGGAATTAGGGCTAGGAAGGTCTTGGAGCTTGCTTTTTGAGTGTAGGGATTTTGCTAGGGTTTTAGGAGTTTCGCGCACGAAGAATTAGCATACGACGTCGTTGTAAGAGAGGAATGAACAAATAAAGAACTTGTAATAACTAATAGGTCTTTTATTCTTAGTCCACTCTTCTTTTTCTTTTTTTCTTTTTTTGAGGAACTGTTAGTCCACTCTTCTTACATTTGATAACAGACTATTTTAATTAAGGCTTTATATAATTTATATGAGAAATATAAAAAATTATATTGATTTTTTCTTTTCACATAATTTTTTTTAGAAATATTACCTGAACTAACGTTCTTGAATCATCCATTAACTTCTCCTTTTACAATTTTATGACAATATTTACATTTTAAATCTTATCATTTCAAAATCTTAAAAATTAAAACCTGCATTTTTTTTATTTATACTTTTTTTTTTAAGAATCAATTTATACTAATTAAAATTTGAATATTTCATGATTAAATTAATATGATTTTAAAAGTTTCTTAAAACTTCTTCCCAAAAAAAAAAAAAAAATCTTAAAACTAATGTAATTATATTTGTGGGAGGAAACTTAGTACACTATGGTATACACTTCATTAGACCAAGTGCTTATAATGCAAAGATGGGAGGCGTCTCTCCCCGATGTGGGACTGAGCAAAATCTTAAGGATTAGGCCTGCGCCTCATGTCGCTAATTCCAAAGAAGACAATACTTGATTGGGGTTCCAGATTAAGTTTCCTCCCACAATATTTATGATAGTTTTAACACATCAATGTTGAATTTAAAACTATTTAAAGTAGGAAAAGCATTTACATATACTGCCAAAATTTTTTTTTTTTTTGATGCATCATACTACAACCAATATACTTATTAGTTATTAGATAATTTTTTTTTTTTTTTAGAATCAGTTATTAGATAAATTTTGAGAATGATTCAAATATATTGACACAATTTTAATTATTACACATGATAAGTGATCTAAAAATTGGATTTTTTTTTTTGGACAATGTAAAAATTGGATGTTGTATGCATAAGATGATGAGATTTAATGAAATTATAAAATTATCACATGCTCAATTGATTGATAATTATTATTGTCTAGTTAAGGAAAATATTTCTTAAAATGTATTAGAATTTTGCTCCAATAAATTTTTTAAACAATAAAAACAAGTCTAATAATTAATATGCTTCTCTTCGGACTATGTAACTTATAACTAACAAAATAATCAAGTCAAATATTTCTATTGAATTTGTAAAATAGTTTGTATATCAAGCATTATTCTTTTTTTCTCTTCACTTATAGGGGGTGTTTGGTAGAGTAGTTTGAAAATTGTTGTTTGTAGTTTTTTGAAATACGTATGGGTGAAAAAGTGTGTTGAAATGCGTGAAATGCTGTTTAAAAACTAAAAAATGTTGTTTAAAAATACAAACCAAACGGGCCCATAGTCTTTCTCTTTTTATATTTTTCTATAAATATAATTTGATTCCTGGATAATCTCTTTTCTACTAGGGTAGGCTAGCAGCCCAAGCCCATAACTTTATAAAATTGAATCCCACCAGAGCCACTTCGGCCCAGAACATTTTTCATGCTTACTCGTTGCAAGTGAAACGTTCATAGAAGCCCATATAAACCCAAACCAAATTTAATTTAGTGCTTCTTCTCAAAAAAAAAAAAGGTTTAATTTAGTGCTTTTTTCTTTTTTTCTTTTTCAATGTTTAGTGGTTATAGTATCTACATAAAATTAACCACTTCTTCAGTTTAATCTCACTGAACTTAGAAAAGGAATGTTTGTCTTTTTACCATTGATTCGAAAATTCCCTTATCCTTTTTAAGCATGCACGAAGTTTGAACAAATAGCCAATACAAAATAGAAGTTTAACATTACGCATGCTTCAAATTTTTGCTAAGTTTATTGCAAAGTTTTTGTTGCTTCTTGAAAACAAAAGTCCCTTTTTGATTGCGGAAAGCAAATATATATGGCTACAAACACTTTCTTTTGTGTTTATGTATGTTTCTCTCTTTTCTCAGCCATGCCAACGATGGATTGTCGTCTAAACCACGTGTTACAGGAATCAAACTTTATATGCAAAATTCTAGTTGGTGGAGGTTGTTGAGCAATGTTGGATGATTGTGACGGAGAGTCATCATATATTCCTATAGAGGTTAGTCATCTATGGCTAAGGCTACTGTCTAGTATTTTTAGGGATTTAGATACGAGACAAACACATAATCACCTTTTGATGTGTCATATCTATGTAACATTCAATGGACGGAAGTACAGAACACAAATCAAATCCATCATCTATATTAAATATTCAGTTGTGATCATTTTAGAGTAAAATATTTATGTTTCAACACATGTCATATCTGTGTCACATTCAATGCACTGAAGTACAGGATGAAAATCAAATCCATTTTCTATATTAAGAATTCATTTGTGATCACTTTAGAGCAAAGTATCTATGTACGTAGGTGTACCAATAAGGTTTCTCATTTTCGTCTTATATGGTCTTTGATATGATGCTTAATTGATATATATATATATATATATTTTTTTTTTTTATTTGAGAAATACGATAGGGTTTGAACTCCTGATGTTCGCTCCAAACATTTGCTCATTATACAAGCCAAGTCACAAATTAGATTTTGGTATAAATGAGATTTAAATATAGATTCTTTATTCAATGACAAGATTGAGACTTTACTAAAAACTAGAAGAAGAAAAAAAAAAGGCTAATTATTGAAGCTAAACATATATTTACTTCATAATTTTAATAATCCAAATGAAAGTTAAAATGTTTGTTTCCCTCTTAAATGTTCCTCATCTTCTAGCGTTCATGTATAGTTTCACAATAATAAGTAAATAACATTAGAAGAATGCTTTCTTTCTTTCTTTTGTTGGGAGGTGGGGGTGTGGGAGTGTATTTGAGCCAGGATATCAAAATTATATTGTTACGTCTGTTAAACATACATTGCCTACGTATGTGGACATCAACAATATATCCCAAGCTAAAAGGTTGGATTGTAATAGCCATTTAGGAGTGTACATTTAATTCACCAACATAATCCAAGCTAACCCAACTCCCATGACGTCCTAAGTTTTTTGTAGGTTGTTGAGTTTGGTTGTATTCTAAAATTTTTTATTCAAAACTTGGGTTGAGTTGGGTTTGAGTTGTTAAAATTTTTAATCCAAGTAACTTCATCTAAGAATGCATATTAATAGTTTAGAAAATATATGTACTTTACTTTTGTTTGATTTATTTTGGATTTTGGGATTTGGTTTAATTTTTGTTCATTCGGTTATTTTTGTATTGTAAAACTTAATTTTTGATGTTATGGAAATTTAGGACCCAATTATATAAGTTATAATTATTTGTTAAATAATGGGCTTTAATATATCTAAAGGAAAATTCAATTTGTAATTAGACCTTACAAAATGCTTTGGCCATAGATTCTTATTAACTCATTAAGTACCAACTTTTCAATAGATATGACAACGTTGGCCAGATCCTTAGATATTTTTTTGCCCCTTTTCAGGTGAAGAAGAAATTAAGGATATAATTACATCTACCCTCTAGGTTATAAGGTCTGTTTTTTCAGGTAAACAGATAAAGGATATAATTACCACCAGGTTGTAGGATCAATGAAATCATCAAAAACAATGTGTACCAAATGGCCCAAACATTTCCAAAACTTTCACATCTATTAAAAATGTGTGTACCTGTACCAACTATACCATGTAGCAGTAGACTTATAATCTTCCTATTATGCATGTACCATTATTTTATATAATTGTATCTCTCCAAAAAAAAAAAAAGGTAATTTTACTATGTAATTACTTATTGTATATTTGTATATATGTTTTTATTTAACCAGAAAAAAGGATCACGATAAATGTTGAGGAGAGGATCGAAGAGGTCTCTATGCACATGCAAAGTGATATATAGAGAAACAGGTAAGATATTGAAGCCAAGCGAACAATTTACACGGTTAAAATTTCTTATTTTTCTTTCATTTCTAAAATTGAATAAATTTTTGTGTATTTGTTACCTTTTTATTATATATAATATGATTTTTATCAACAAGTTTATAAATAGGCTGAAATTCTATGTTTGATCACACATTTTAGTGTTTTTTTTTTAAAAGTCAATATAACAAGCAATATGTTTGTATTTTTTTAATTTCTTATTACATGATTATTTGTTGTTGACATCAATATTTTATAATGGATTTAATTTGTTATGACTTTCGTTTGGTGCTTTGTTCCATGTAATTTATATTCTTTAATTAAAAGCAAAATTTGCCGTCAAACATGAATTGGATATGATTGAATCCATTCGTCCAAATTTCTATGTAAGTCTATCTTTACTTAGTTTTTTTTTTTTTTTTTTTAGCTCAAAAATTTGGATATTTTTTCATTAATGAATTGAGGTTTTGGCTTAATTTTTTTTCAATTGTTTCAATTATTGAATTCATTTTTTTTTTATGTGTAATATTAATATCTATGTTTTTTATGATAAAAAAAACAATATATGTGTTCTTAAAGGCTAAAACAATATACAATTACAAACATTACTTTAAGTTAGGGTGCTATATTTATTTATAAGTAAGTTAGAATGTTACATTAAGTTAGAGTGTTATGTTTTTATTTATTATTAATTTAGAATGTTACATATGGATACATATGCTGGTTTAGGGTTGATATAACTTATAACTATTTGAATGAAATCAACACTAAAACAAATTATTTAAATATCAAAATAAGAAATAAAAATTAAATTTCTTTTAAGTGTACAAGTACAATTTATTTTTTAATCTTAAATTTTGAATTAATTCTTTTTTCATTTTATTTGTTATTAAATTTAATTATATTATCAAAATATTTTATTATTATTATTACTTACTTCTTCTTCTTTTTTTATTTTTATTTTTTATTATTACTTACGTTCATGTCATTGTTGTCAATATTGTTTTTTCATTCAATCTATATGAAATTTTTATTTTGTGGATAAAACATATATCCTAAATTAACTCTTCTTCTCTTATAATTCCTAAAGTGATTAGAACTCCGACTTCCTTACAATTGAAAATTTTCTATATATATTATGTTTTTCCGTGTATTCTTATTTATTCTTAGGCATAACAATTTCTTCTTCTTTTCTCTCCCCCATTATTATTAATAATTCTCATTCTTTATAATTTCTATGTTGTTTAGAAATCTAACTCTCCTTTTTTTTTTTTTTTTTTTTTTTATTACTTAGGCAATTTGATGCCTGTGAAATCCATAGTAAAAGTTTTTATCAAACCTACCATCCAAAGTATTACAGGTATGTATTTCTCTTATTTGTTTTTGTGTTTTTTTCCAACAATGGTGGACAAGTACGTATCTCATGCAAGCATACATGAATTTAAATTGCCTTTCAATATTTTGAATGCTTTATTATATGCTAGATGTGATTAGGCACAAAAGTATACGCTTTATTATTATTATTTTTTTTGGATCATTTAAATACACCACTATTAAGTTAATAAGGTTTTTTATATTATTTCTTTTAAACAAAATGAAATTTATTTTTTCAAATTGGATTTATTCATGTTGTTCCCTTTTTCTTTTTTTCTTTTTTATATTTATATTTGAATATTATCACTTAAAAATTATTTATGTAAAGTATGCATATTATTATGTATTGGTTTGCAACATTAATTAATATTTTTTGCTCATTATTAGATATATTTTTTATGCCCAACAAATTTTAATTAATCATTTTTTTGGTTTTTAATTGCAAAATTTTGGAACTTTAATTCCTGAATTTTCATAATCTTCAAAAAGTCATCATTCTTCCAATATCAATTTTTTTGTGCATTGATTATTTTTACTCTTGAGCCATCACTATAAAATAGGGTTTTTTTCCTTTGCAATTATTGAATTTATTTGACTAAACTTATTTGACTAAAATAGTAAAATAAAGTTGAAATGATAGCTATTTTTTAAAATTTTATTTTAAAGCGGTCATAGACTCATATGCAACTTTACAATCTATATGGCTCTATTTTTTGTTATAAAAGATTTCAAGCATATCCTAAGAAAGGTTTGTAATCATATGTAGATTCATTAAATGCAAAATTCATATGCAAATAGTTTGATGCATGTAACTAAAAATAATATTATAACACAACTAATAAGAATTATTTATTTATTCATAAGAATTATTTATTTTGTTATAACAATTATTAAAATATAATAATTATTTTTACATATATTCCATAAATTTTATCATCAAACCGTGCAACACACGGGGCCTTTAACTAGTATATATATATAAGGAATGTAACTCTAAAATAATCGGGATGTATCAAATTTGCAAATCAAAAATAAAATAAAAATAAAAACATGAAAAAAATTTACATAAAACTTGACTTTCAAAATATCAAGGATCATGTATTTTTATTTTACTAAAAAACAACACAACACAACACACTCTCCATCCCCATGCCCACATGTGGTTCCTCCAAAATCATTTCTTCCTCCTCTCTCCATGCCATGTCACTGGCATACCACATAATCCTTCGAGACAATGTGAGTGTTGCTATTACCAGAGCTCCAATGGAGGAAAATATACTGCCGAGACACGTGGCGTTGGTCATGGGTCAGGGTCTCCGATTCTCTATATATTTTTTCATATTCTAGTGGGAATTTTTTTTTTGGTTTTTTTGTGTGTTTGTGATTGAAAGAGTTGTGGTTAGTAATGATATGTAGGGGGAAGTTAAGTTTTTAATGTAATAATTTGAAAGAGGATTGAGAGAAAAAATGGGGACCTTATTGTTGAGGTGAGCATTTGAGAAACTATTTTACTTCCTTCAATTTTTAATATAAAGATTTAGCTGTTTATTTATTTATTTTATGGTTTTTTGTTTTTAAGAATGTTACTTTCAATGACTTTTTAGCACTCGTCATTTTTTTTTGGGTATTAGGTGGTTTCTTTCTTTGTCATGAAATAGACATTCGCAATTTCAGCTTTGGTGTGCATTTGTAAGATGCTTGATCTATATTGAAGGGTATTGAATTGAATACTTAGTCATGTGATACTTGCAGAAATTGATTGGCATGGATTGGGGAGTGAGTGAATGATTACAAAGGACTAATGGCAAAGACTTTAGGTTGAGAGGACCTCCCATTTTTTCCGGTGAATTTTTCTTTACTCATTCTTGCCCTCACTAGAATTTTCTAGTAAGCATCTCAATCTCATGGCAAAGGTGGCAAAGGGGTCAGGTAGGAAATCTCATGGCAAAGATGGTAAAGGCTTTTAAAGCAGCTCATATCGAAGGCAGGAATAATTTAAACACCTGCTTGGAAAAAGTAGTTTGAGAAAATTGACAATGATATTAATGGATATTAGTTTTAGCATGTTCCACTTTTTTAACTCTTTTGGATTGTCTTAGCTGACTATACTCAGTTTATATAAGGGACAGTAGCTACACTACATAGTCAGAAGCTTAAGGCAAAAAGTGATAAGATTCACATCTTTCATCTCAGAAAACAAGGTTGTTGCTTTGTTATACACTTCCCCAAAAAGGCAAAAGTTAGCACCAACCAATTGAAAGTACTAAGCCAACCATTGCCCACAAAAAAGGGCATCATGCATCGAGCCCTTCCCATTTCTAGCTATCTAAGACTTCATAGAAAAGTCTGGTTTATGACAATCCATCAGAAACACACATACACTAATGGAACACAAGCACAAACCAGAAAAGCAACACGTTATTCTTACACAACTACCAAACCTAAACCAGTTTATTCTACAAAAACCAGAAGAGAGACATCACACAAAGCCTAGCTAGCCAGAGTTCCACAACTATTTAGTAGTCATATTCAACGGTTCTTAGTCTTGAACTTGGACGCATCAATCTCAATCCCTTCCTCTGCTGGACGCTCTCCTCCAGACTTGTCCATGGTGCCGAGTCCACCTTTGCGACCCATCTCTTGATACCCTTCATGTCCAATCTGCTCTTTCCTAGACTGTCCTCCTTTGCTTCCAATCTCTTGGTAACCCTCATGTCCCAGCTGCTCTCTCCTAGTCTGTCCTCCTCTGCTGCCCAACTCCTGGTACCCTTCATGTCCCAGCTGCTCCTTCCTTGTTTGCCCTCCACGGCTACGCCCTTCATCACCACCAGCAATGCCAAATTAGCACAATATCATCATGCTCACAACTTTAGGTCTATGCTAACTTAGTTGCTTAGTGCTTATTTGCTGCGAATTTTATTTGTTAAGAAATCATGCTTTCAGCTTATTTTGATTAAGCAGATGAACTAACCAATTTGTTTTTAGTTGGCTGATTTAGTCTTTTTATCTTGTTATCTATTTGCCAAACATTTTTTTTAGCTGTTTAGCTTATCAATTAATAGTATTTGTTTATCACAATTTACTTAAATACAACTTTTGAGATCTCACTTTTTTCTAATTACCATTGTATTTAACCAAAAAAAATTAAACAAAAAACCAAATTAATTGGTACCAAGCAGACATCTTTTTGTTCTTCGAATGTGTGGAGTCCTTGTCCCACAAACATAATGATAAATCTTAGATGAGTATTATTAATGTCACGTATTTCTTTTACCTTTTTCAATTCTATTTAAAGTATCCACTTTTCACATAGAAAATTTATAGTACCCTAAAAACAAAAAAAAACAAGTAGCTTGTACCTTGAGCTAGGTGCTCCTGGGCTTCCAGGCTCTTCCCACCGGTTCCACCAGGAATAACAGTCTCTCCTTGCCTTGCCCTGGAGTCAAGTTCTGATCTTTCCTGTCCTGATGCCATTTTTTTTTTCCTTAAGACTTTACTCTCACACCACTAACTGCTATAATCAAAGCTTCAGTTGCCAATTGCACTGATTATTGGTAGCTATCATACGAATAAGTACAATGAAGATCCAAGTAAACACACTACTCCTTTATATAGAGGATCCAATTGTGAAGCTGAGAAAGAAGGGTAGAAGACACGTAAGGGTATAGACGCGGCAAAAGAGTAGCAGAGGAACTACGGGTGAATGACAAGTAGCAACATGAGTCAGTGAAAACAGTATCTATTTACTGCAATCAAATTGACACGAGTCCTAGCTTCGTTTCCAGCCATTCGATTGGCTATGCCTATGCTAGTTTTATTAATGTCTTCCACGTGTCCTTCGTGGTCTCCCATTCGGCCATTCCTTATGCCGCTAACAATCTACACATCAGTCCCATGGAACTTCACACATGCTTGCTTGGGCAGAAATGTGACAAATTGCAAGTTATATGAGAGAAAGAAAAACAGGTGGAACAAACCTGAAAGTTCATAAAAGACATTTTCCTTTTCTTTAAAAAAAAAAAAAAAAAATTTACTATTTTTATTTTAAAAAATACAATAATATTTTAGCTTGTCAGTATTATGAGAATGGTTTTTTTATCATCAAATTAAAATATCAATAAGGTTTTTTTTATGTAAGTAGGTTTGAATTCCAAATTTTTTTATTCGTGAATAAGAAACTTTTCCAGTTGAATTAATTAGAATCTACTCACATTTTTCAAATTAGTTGTTCAAATTAGTTGCATAGAATTTCTCTAGCTTGCTTGAAATATAAATTAAAAGAAAAAACTATTAAAGACTTTCTGCTCCAGAAGGATCCTCTCTACTTCAAAAGAATCTATTTAACGGATCATATTAATTATTAAATACCATAATTTCGATTTTTAAAGATATATCAAGTAATATATAAGCCTTCAAAAAAAAAAGTACACTATTATTATAGATAAGCCAAATAAAATTTGTCACACTTAAAATGGAAGGCTTCTTTCACTAAGTAAATTTTGTTCAATCTATTCTTTCTCCCTTTTGTTCTGTTTTTTTATTCTGTTTTTTAGGGTCTGGAGGATTAAAAGCAGACTCTGCTTCTGAAGGCCATTTTTTTACTAATGGGCTTGAAAAAGCTTTGAGCAACTATTACGGGCTTGTAAGTGTAGCATTAGCCGAGAGTGAAATTAGAATAAGAATTGAACGGGCTTTATATGGGTCTAACTTTAAGCAGGCTTGGGCATGGCAGGTCACACGAGTGAATCGCTATAACAGCCCAACCTAAGAAATAAATAATCTGTTTTTTTTTTTTTTTTTTTTTTTTTTTTTTTAAGATAGTTTTCACACTAACTTCCGAGCCAGCCTGTACAGGCAGCCATATTTGGCCTCTCGGAGTGACGATTCTTCCCTCGAAACTTACCAGGGGAGAACTGTATGGTGTTAAGTCATCAAGTGTTAGGTTCAGCCCCCTGTAGAGGTCAGGGTACATTATCTCCACCACGCTACCCTGGTCCCCCATTACCCTCTTCACATTAGATCCTCCAATTCTGAGGGTGACTACTAGAATGTCATCGTGGGTTGGATGGTATCAATCTTGTCATCATCCGAGAACCCGATAACCGGTTGGATATCCTGTTTAGGTTTCTTCAGATCTTGACCAAAGTTCCCTATCGGTAAACGAGCTACCGACATAATCTTGGACGGCCAGGCCCCTGTTCTCCCTGGTGCGGTGAAGATGACGTTGATAGTTCCCAATAAGGGCTTCGAAGAATCTCTCCTCTGGGGCTCAGAATTCATCTGACCTCCTCGGCCACTGGAGTGATGCAATAGGTGTCTCAACTTACCTTCGCGGACTAATTGGTCCAAGTGATCCCATAAACTTCTGCAATCTTTAGTGGTATGCCCATGGTCTTGGTGGTATTGGCAATAGAGACTGTGATTGCGTCTATCAGGATTTCCCACCATCTTAATCGGCCACTTAAAGAATGGCTCATTCTTGATCTTTTCCAAAATTTGGTGAACTAGCTCCTTGAACACAGTATTGACCGCTTGAGCATTTGCTGATCTTGACTGCCCAACGAAATCCCTCCGTAGCTTGTTGTTATTGTAACGGTCCGACTTGAAATACCTCCTCTCCTAGGGGATAACCTTGTCCTTACCCTTCCCTTATTGCTGATCTTCTTCAACTCTTTTATATTTTTCAATACGGTCCATGAGCTGACGCATGTTAGTAACAGGTTTACCAGACAAGGACGTCCTTAAACCGTGGTCAGTAGGGAGGCCAAGCTTGAACGTGTTGAGGGCTATTGCATCAAAGTTGCCCTCCATATCATTAAACATTTTCCAATACCTATCCGAATACGCCTTCAGGGTCTCACCCTCCTGTATGCTCAAGCATAGCAGAGAAGACAAGGGCCTGGCCACTCTTCGGCATGTGACAAAACGTGAACCAAATGCTTAAGTGAGCTCCTCGTAGGAATTGATGGAATCTACTTTCAAGCTGTCGAACCACCTCATTGCAACTGGTCCAAGACTGGAGGGGAAGACCTTACACACCAGAGCTTTATCTCTGGAGTAGACAACCATCCTCTAATTAAAGTCGCTCACATGCTCCACAGGGTCCATTTTACCATTATAGATGGTAAAGGTTGGCTGGTTAAAACACCGAGGAAGTCTCGCCCCTTCGATCCTGTGCGTGAAGGGTGACTTAGAGATTTGATTCAAAGTTTTGCTCATAGCATCATTTCCTACCCCTCCACGTGATGGGCTCTGAGGTTGCCTCTTGCGACGGTGCTCCTCTTCGTATGAAAAGGATTCACTGATTGGTGTCTGAGATCTCTGCTCGTAAGTGACATCTTGCTCGTCACCCCAATCCTCATCAGAATATGAAGAAATACGTTTTCTTTTTGCCTGGCGTAACTCCCTCTTTAGCCTCTCAATTTTCAGTTGCATGTTGTTCTTCTCTGTATGAGACACGTGACTTCCTCCATGTGGTTGGCTTCGCTCAGGGTGCGTAGTGTGCACGCTGCCTTCACTATCCTGTCTCTGCTCCAAATTGAGAAAAGGGTCTATGTGTTGGGACGCCCCAGATCCTGTTGGTTGTTGCCTTGGTTCAGCCATTATCAACTGTTGCTTCCACTTTTGCCCAAGCTCTTCCCACAAGCGGCGCCAATTGTAGGGTTAGGATTTGTGGCCCAAGCCCAAAACAATGAATTTGTAGAGCGTGGATGATAGAGCTAGGTAAGTTATGGAATTAACAACGACTGATTAAAACCTCTAAGTATAAACCAGCTGAAAGATACATGTAAAAACGAAATGAATTGGAGTCCGAAGAGGTTTTATGATAAATTCAGTAGTGGTTACAGTTCTTAGAGATACAATAAAGCTTCTCTCTTCCTTTTTTTTTTCTTTTTATCAGGAGCCCTTCTTCTTTATATAGTATCCTTCCCCCTCATCCCCATCGTCCACTTGTTCTTTATCTGGATACCTACTTGAGTGTATGTCATGTCATGTATCTTGTTTAGCTTTTTGTGAGTGGTGGTAGCTGAAGTTATACTGTTCAGGGGTCTTCTCCACATAAATGCGACCAGAAAAGTTGCTGCAGTGCATTTAATACGGTGGTGGCAGCTTTTCCTTTTAGATATTTCTCCATTCTTTTTATCTCCAGGCGTGTTCAAAACTTATCTAGAATGCTGAAGTCACTAGTAAACTCATTCGAACCCCCCAGATATTTATATGACTAAGAATCTTTACATCCGAGGAGATATGATTTCTTCGGTACATTGATGCTCTCTTCGGACGGATCTTCTTTGCTCCCAAGTATCATCCATTCATGTGAAGTACCCATCAACAATTTTAGTCTCTTCGGACATACAATAACCTTCACATTGGGCTCTAGACCCACTACGTATGGTTGGGCTTTTCCTCCCACAATTATATATATATAGTAAGTATACGTCTCAACCATATTGAGCAATCATTGATTCATTATTATTTACTTAAAAAAAAAAAAGCATATTTTATAATCTGAATCCTGAATGAGAAACTTTGGTATAAAAAGCCTCTAGACGCACATGCAATCCCCCCACGTGAAAATATCTCATTTATGCATCACTCCTTTTAGTTACCTACCATTCCCTTTCATTTCTCCCATTTAAGTATTTTTAATTCTTGAGAATCCAAACTATATATATTTTTTACCTAATAAATAGTGTAAATTTTTTTTTGGGGTAAGGTGCTAAGAAAGAAAACAAATTAACAATTATTAAAGGGAGGCATTGTCCTATTTGGTCCCAAAGAAAATTGGTCAAGCTATTTTAACACTTTTGTGGTAGGGAGATTTGTCTTAGACCCCAATAAAGGAATTGTTCGCTTTGGAAATGGGCCGAGGAGACCGATGTCACCTTCACGAATTTGTTCAATCCCACATCAGGGAGAGACACCTCCCACACATGCCTTATAAGCTTGAGCCTAAGACATGAGTGCACCAAAGCGAACAATTCCTTTGTTAGCGTCTCCCTCCACAACTTTTATTTTATTTTATGATTATTGTTAACGAGAGCCATCAACATATGGACTAAACCGCATTTAATACTATATTGAATAATATATATATATACACATATATATATATATATATATTTTAAAATAGTCAAACTATACACAAATATCAAGAAAAATGGCAATTACTAAATTTATACATTTAAAGGGTGTCTTTGGATACCGCTTATTTACTGAAAATTGAAAACTTATTGCTAAAAATATTATGGTAAAATAATTTTAAAATGTGTAAATAGTACTGTGAGACTCAATAATACATTAGCATGCGTGTTTTTGTATTTTTAACTGGGTCATGAATAGTAGCATAAAACATAGCAAAAAACGCAGACGCTAAAAACACAAACGGTAACACTACGCAAACGCACACAAAGTTTCAAACTATTAAAGTATTGACAAATGTCCCTTTCGTTTCTCCATTCCGCTCCTTTCTTTCCTTTGTTCCAATAGAGTCTAAGGCAAACTATTAAATTATTGACAAATGTCCCTTTCGTTTCTCCATTCCGCTCCTTTCTTTCCTTTGTTCCAATAGAGTCTAAGGCAAAGCAATAGTGATTCGTATGCCAACTTTACCTACTTGAGAAAAGGATATACACTTTCTTTCGTTTCCAAGTTTATGAATTGGATTTAGTCAGCGTCACGCTATCACAACATAAAAAGGAAGGAGTGACAATTTGGTTAATACCCTCTATTTGTACCCCCTTGAAATATTCCCTATTCACATGCTGTATATTTTTTTTTCCTATATAAAGAGGGAAGAGTCCAACTAAATTCTTGTGGGCAATTATTGAGTACTCTCGTAATACTATTAATGCGTACTCACTCTTCTCACAAAACTGTGAGTCTCATTAATTAAATTTATAGTGGGACCTATAATTTATGTAAGAAGAGGAAGTACGCATTTATGATATTTCAGAATTATTCAATAATTTTTCAATTCTTGTAATGTCTATTATTAGATAATACTATTCACGGATTTAGATCCTCTAGATTTCCTAGGGTACTCTACCAGTAAATTTTCTTAAATCCTAACCACTCTTTAATGATTTAATGGTCAAGATTTTGTCATATTAACATTCTACTAACAATATTCTTAAAATAATAAAATAATATTGCAAACAAAATAATTAAGATTATTATTAGTAGAATGCTGACATTGTAGAATCTAGACTATTAAATCATTAAAAAATAATTAAGATTTAAGAAAATCTACTTAGTAGAGTACACTAAAAAATCACCCAAAAGCCCTTATTAAAATCATTAACATCCCTATCAATTGATTGTCACCATTTTATACTATTTACTTAAATAATCTAAAATAATTAGTCCTAATTCTTAATTTTTTTTTTTGTTGGGTTGTCGATGACTTCACATCGAGGAAAAGATGAAGAATCTCCTCGTGGAGTTTGTCCCTCCCCAACTTAAAACGTATCAAAAAAAAAAAAAAAAAATACATTGTTAATTTCCTCACACAGTCTGAGGCTGCTTTTAAAAACACACCTGGCTGAGAGAAGTCACTTCACCAGTACTAAAAAAAAAGAGTAGAGAAAGGAAGCAGAAGCGTAAGAAGCAAAAACACTTATATTCCTTTTCTCTCTACATTTCATTTTCAATCAGAAAATCCAAAATCCCTTATGAAATCCGAAGAATCCCAATTCCCAGAAAAGAGGAAAACGATCCCGCCTTACATGAAAGCCATCTCGGGCTCGCTGGGCGGAACCGTGGAGGCCTGTTGTTTGCAGCCGATCGACGTCATCAAGACCCGGCTCCAGCTCGACCGGTCCGGGAATTACAAGGGTATAATCCACTGCGGCACCACGATTACTCGCTCCGAGGGCGTGCGTGCCCTGTGGAAGGGCTTGACTCCCTTCGCTACTCACCTCACTCTCAAGTACACGCTTCGAATGGGCTCCAATGCCATGTTTCAGGGCGCTTTCAAGGACTCTGAGACTGGGAAGATCAGCAATAAGGGGAGGTTGCTCTCTGGGTTCGGTGCCGGAGTTCTCGAAGCTCTCGCTATCGTTACGCCTTTTGAGGTTTGTTTCGTTTGTTAATGCGGATTTCTGAATTTCAGTATTTTTCTCGGGAAAACGTTTTACTGGAAAATGTTTTTTTTTTTTTTTTTACATGATTTGAAATTACCATGTGTTTTAATTGATTCCAAATCCAATTTTTGGCTTAGTGAAGTTGAAATCAACTTATTTGGAGCTAATATTTTCGTTTTGTTTTTGCTATTTAGCTAAGAATCACGGACACGGCAATAATGCTGGAAAAAAATTAGGACACGGCACGATGAGATACAAGAAGTAATTAGTATAAATATATTTTTTGGTATATTTTATTTATTTATAGGCATATTTTATCTTTATTTTTAGTTGTTGAAATAAATAGCAATTATCAAAATATAAAACTCATTTAATCCTAGCACACCAGGAGGTCCTGGACCTACATGCAAGAGTCTCCTACAGGAGTAGACGTGTCTGACTCGGACACGAGTTGGACACAGTCAAGCTGGGGAATTTAGAGTATTTTTTATTTTTATCTTTATTTTTAATTTTTTATAATTTGTTATCTGGGGGAGGGCAGATTTGAACATGGACGTCCTCGTTAGGAACATCTGAAAGTGCTAGTTAAACAATAAAGCTCTTGGAGAGAGTTTGTGCTTCTTAGGCTATTAGCATCATTTTTTTTTATAGGTAACGAAATATTTATTAGAAATAAAAAACCCCAGTACAATGGTGGTGTACTAAGGAAGAAGTACAATCAAAACAAAATACAATGCTCAAATAAATTTAAGAAATTACTTATCAAGAAAAAGTGGTGAACAAATTAAAACTAAGCCTGTGGCACTCATACATGGCAATTCATCCCTAAAAGTAACAAAAAAATGTATTATCGAGAAAATCAGGCTGGACTTTTCATTATCAAATGAAGATTACTGAAGAAAGTGAAATGTTTTCTTATTAATTCTTAAACCTTCTTAATTTTGTTCCTGAATCCTAAGATGTAAATGGAGAATGATTTGAGACTCTGGTTACTAAATGGAGTATTGTTATGCTCTAGGGAGGCCAGTTGTCAAATCATGATACCTGCTGTAATAAGCGTTCTATAGGTCTACCTATTTAATTTTCTCATTTCGCTGCACATGAGCACTAATTGGTTGGTCATCTGTGTTGGACTTTGATACATGAGTGCCAAATGTGATCAGGGGTAGTTGTTTATGTTCTCCAAGACTCTCTCTCAAACACAATTCTTCTTCTTTCTTGTCTTCTATCTCTTGATGTGAGATGTATTTACATAATTTGCTGTTAAAATGGGTGCACTAGCTCCCAATGTAAAATTGCGAAATGGGCGAGAAAGGAACTTACGCACTTTTGAAGGAAAAGGGTCACTGGTGGCATATCTCAAGACCCTATAGTAATGGACATTAGCAGCCCACTTTACTCCTTTTAGTCTAACAAGACTTCATAGATGATATGCCCTTGGATGATAATGTCTGGCATATTTCAAGTTTTCAACTCTTCAGACCTTATATGAATGAACATCATCTGTAGATCACTTTTCTCCTTTTAGTCTATTGGACTTCATGTATGATAGTTTCTTGCTTATTATCTTTGTATATTTTCCTTGTCTTATTTTAGCACTTTCTTTGCATATTTCTTGTGTACTAGGATTGCACCTCTTTTGCACTTTTTAATGAATTTTAGTTAAGAAAATATTAAATTGCAATCTCAGTTACGTCAATCATCAATGCCCATAATATTATTTCTGTGTAATCTGCACATAGATTGGCCTTGGGGCGAACTTGTTATTAACAAATAGATGTTTGAAAGTTTTGCATGGCGTGTTGTATGTTTAAACAGCTTGTTTATTAGAATCAAAATAAAAAGAAATCAAGAAGTTTAGTTTTAGTAATTTGTATGTGTTGAGGAGATACTACCGTGCTTTTTGTAGTTGGATGGAGTGATTGGACTTTTAGCTTTGACTGTGGAGGCATTACCTACCTTAATGCATTCTCTGTGTCTTATGAGGAAATTGGGGATTACTTGGTACAGGTGGTTAAAATTAGATTGCAGCAACAAAGAGGTTTGAGTCCTGAGCTTCTGAAGTATAAGGGTCCTGTGCACTGTGCTCGTATGATCATCCGGGAAGAAGGCATCCTTGGTCTCTGGGCAGGGGCTGCTCCAACTGTTATGCGTAACGGGACAAACCAGGCTGCCATGTTTACAGCGAAAAATGCTTTTGATGTACTATTGTGGAAGAAACATGAAGGTGATGGGAAAGTCCTCCAACCATGGCAGTCTATGATATCGGGATTTCTTGCAGGTACAGCAGGTCCTGTGTGTACTGGACCCTTTGATGTTGTGAAAACAAGGTTGATGGCTCAAACCCGGGACGGAGGTGCATTGAAATACAAAGGTATGATCCATGCCATCAGAACAATATATGCAGAGGAAGGGCTTCTTGCCTTGTGGAAAGGGCTTTTGCCCCGACTCATGAGGATCCCACCTGGCCAGGCCATAATGTGGGCTGTGGCTGACCAAGTGACTGGGTTTTATGAGAGGAGATATCTTCGTGGTGCACCCTTGTAGGTATCATTCACATTGTTTTGCTTGTATGGTTTTCAATTCCATTGCAAGTATAGAGTTAAGAAATTGTTGTAACATTAGTGTGAACACCAGAATAAAAAATCATATCAATAATTTTGAGGTGCAAGCAAAGGGGGTAGGGGGGCCTTGGGGCAGTAATGACCAATCCCTCTAGCTTTGGAAATTTATTTTATGTAAGTGGAAGGATTTTTTTTTTTTTTTTTTTTTTGATGTATTGATAATTTGAAGCGGAGAGATTTGAATTCTAGATATCTCAATTGAAGATATTATGAGGTGCAAGTTGAGTTACAAGACTCTTGACAAGTTGAAGGAATTTGATGTGGCCAAAGAATGGATATGAGGAGGCAGCAGATGTCTTAGCATCCCTTTTTTTTTTTTTTTTGGTTTTTCACAATGTTTCTTCAAAACTTTCAACCAGAAATTAATCACTATTTGCGACGAGTGGGCACATAATAGGGTAAATCGCTGGCTCAAGGAGTTTTTTCAAAGTACTGGTGCTTGGACTTGAACTTGAACTATGGAGCTCTTAGTCAAACTCAAAACAGCCACTTTGAGACCGAGTGCCCAACCACTCGGCCAATCTCACTAGGTTTTTTTAGCATTCCTTTTGGACATTTGAAAATTCAGTACATTCTTAACGCCCTTTGTGACATTGAACTTTAATTTGGTTACTTCCTAAGTGGTATCTCCTTGCGGAAAGCAAAGTTTTTACTCTGATTTCCTCATTCACTAGAAGGAAAGTATTTTTATTTGTCTAGGTGCAGTGGGACAGTACTACCTGACTAGAAAATGTTTTTACTACCTGACTTCCTCTGTGTAATAAGCATTGAACAACTAGAAAAAGTTCAATACAAAACAAGCAACATGGTGAAGATGCGCACAAAATATGGATTCCAGTGTACTACCAATAAAAGAGTTAAACAAATATCTAGGACAAGTATCATAAAGTACTTCCTTCTTCTGTTGTTGGCATGTTGTTAACCCCCATTAGCCAAAATATGAGCACACCAATTTGCCTCGAGTAGTGTGATTAGATAAGGAGCTTAGTGCGGGGGATGCTTAGCCTTTAGGGCACATTTGGTAGAATATAACGGTAATTATATAGGAATAGAAATAGATATTACAAGAAATATAAAATGTTGTAATATACTGCTTATTACTATTCATTTGTTTGGTGACAACACAATAATAGAACCTTGAAAATAATGGAATGAAAGTATTTTAAATCAAACTTAAGATATATTTTAGAAAATATCTTACTCATAATTATATTTCCTAAAAAATAACATTTTTTCAAATCGAAAGAGAGATTAGTTACTTTTATGTTTTTTTTTTTTCTTAATTGTTATGTGCATATGGAAAGTTTGTTTATTTATAAATATATTAATTGTAGAAATTAATACACCTGTTAAGGAATAGCTATTACATCACTTTTAGAGATGAATAGTTATTCTTCATTTTAAAGAATGACTATTTCTTGTAATAAAAACATAACCAAACTGCTGAATAGTTAAGCCATAGAAATAATTATTACATTACGGTCCCTATCTACCAAACGTACCTTATTGTTAAATGGTCATTTTGTGGTAAGCAAAGAATCTGCCTAAAATAAGACTTTTTTTAAAGCCTCTATTCTAGGTTAATGGCAACCCGAATCTAAAGGAGGGCCCATAATTTTATAATAACACTATTAGTCCATTTAGTATAAGAAAAGAATCCCAACCATGAGCAACGCAAGGTAGCAGAAACAAGGCCTCTCTTCTTGGCATCCCAAACGCAAGGTCTACGGTCTACCTTCCATTTACCATCTTTATTCCCTTCGAGCAACCATTGGTGTTCAATTTTGACTATGTTGGATAGAGGAGGACACCATACAACATGTAAAGTGTGACCGATCTTATTGATAGTTTTTTTTTTTTTTTTTTTTGAGGAACAAACTCATTGCAGAAAATAAAGCCACTGCGAGCTAACCAAATAGTTCAGATGGTAAATAGAAAGAAAAATAATGCATCAAGATATGACTTTTAGAATATGTGTGCAACAAATATTGAATATTTCCCTACCTTTTATAGCATTTGACCAATTAGTTCAAATAGCAAATATAAAAATGATGTTCCAAGATACATCCTTAGAGCATCCGTAGCAGATGTTGCAAAAAAAATGTCATTTTGACACATCAAAAGCCTATTTTATTATTTTACCACATTATTTTACAATATCTCATTTATCAGATGTTCTATCATTCCATTCTATACATTAAAATAATATTTATTACTCGTTAAAATAATATATTATCTCCTCCCCTCATCACCATCATCCACAACAAAGGCACATCCACCACAGCCGCAACAATAGCCACCAACAACCACTAACTGATAGCATAAACACAACAAACCAATAAGACCCACCACCATAAACCCAGTGAAACACCAAGACCCACCACCATTCACCACCATTCACATAGAAAAATACCGAGAACCACCCCAAAAACCCATATCAAACCAACCGAACCACCACCATAGCACCGCCAAACATCACATGATTCACAACAAACCACCAAACCCACGATCAATGACCAACCATCGCAGAGTATCGCAACAAACCAAAAACTCTAAATATCAACCAAAACCCATTGATCCAAACCACGATCAACCACTGACCCAAACCACAAAACGCATAAAATCAACCAAAACCCACTAACCCAAACCTTAATCCATCAAACCATTAGACCCAAACCTCAATCCATCAGACTATCAGACCCAAACCTCAATCCCATAACCATCAAACCACCACCACATGAAGTACCAGCCAACCAAATAGCTAGCTACCATCGATTCTCAAACCAGAACCCAGCAACTCAGCAACACGAAACTCAAACCCAAAACCCCTAAGTGAGATCGAGCGTGGTGGAGCACACTGTCATCGTTGGAGCTACACCGTCATCGCTGCCGGTGAACATCTTGGACTGGTCAAAGAGAGAGGGAACCGGTACAGGGAGAAAAGAGAGGGAACCGGCGAGGGAGAGGGAAGAGAAAAGAAAAAATGAAGAGAGAGGAGAGAGAAAATAGAATATAAAACAATAAAATTTTTGCAACATCTGTTCATACCGTTACAAATTTGCAACGATATTGTAGCCATGTTTTATAATTGTTTAGATTTGGCACATCTCATAAATCTCCATTTTTGTGTTTGGTGTGGCAAATGTGCTAAATATTTGGTATTTGGCACATTTGCCACACCTGTTGTGTATGTTGATAGAGATAAACCAGGCATCATATGGTGGGAGTTCAAAAAAGGCAAAATGTAGCATGTGAACATTTTAGCCCACACACAATCCATCCTTTATAACATGAAGAGTAGCTTATTTGTTGAAAGTTTGTGAAATTATAGTTATATCTATAAAAAGGTGATGCTCTAAAGAGTTGTACACGACTACACCTGCAATGAAGCTAAAAAAACTTAGGAAAAACAAAAATTGATTACAAATATATGATATAAAATACCACAAAGAATGTTACTGTCCATTAGAAAATATAGAATGTCATTATATATTTTTGGTAATGTTACTTTCCTTTATTAAAAATACAGATTATCATTACCCATTGGATTGTCACTTAAACTGCTCTCCCTTTATATATATAAAAATTTCCAAAATCTTTTTTTTTTTTTTTTGGTAAAAAGGATTGTATTACTGAAGCTAACTAGCCAAAATAGGCTCAAAGCAAATTCTGTTTAAGTACAAACCATTGGCATCAGCCATAAGAAAATCCAAAACGTCCACAGGCAGACTTCTAAAAACAAGGAAATCATTTTCTTGATTCGAACCCAGCCTTGCCAAAACATCTGCACACCTATTAGCCTCTCTAAAACAGTGCTTAACACGAACCCGTGGAAGCTGGGAAATAAGGTACCTGCAGTCATCCACTAAGGCAGAAACAACACTTTCAATAGCCCTTGGATTATTCAGCAGCTCAACTATAGATATAGCATCAATTTCGATCTCTATAGCAGGTAAGTGGAGGTTTAAACATTGCAAAATACCGTCTCTAAGGCCCCAAAGGTCTGCAGCAAAACTTGTTGTGGTGCCTATCTTCCTAGCATAACCACAAACCCAGCCGCCATCCCCATTTCGAATGAGTCCTCCACTTCCAGCTGGGCCTAGATTGCCCAATGAAGAGCTGTTTGAATTAAGCCTGAACCATCCCACCTCTGGCTTTTCCCACCTAATCCTCTTTATCACCTGAACCAGAGCTAACTTAGGAAACTTCACACAGTGCTCATACTCCATTGCCTCACGGAAGATCTCATGACCCAAATTTTGATGGATGGTTTTATTATTGAAAACAATGTTATTCCTATGCTTCCAAATGCGCCAAATAGCGAATAGGAAGGAGGTTTTCCAAGGGGGATGGTCTTTGTATATTTTTGTATTAAGTTTTCCATTAGTGGTAATCCATTGGTGCAAATTGCCACTGAAAAATATGAATTTACCTCCTCGGCACCCAGCCAAGTCCAATACTCCCTAACCTTGCTGCAGTCCCTTAGAGCATGAATTATAGACTCAGAATGAAAGAGACATACAGGGCAATTGGGATCCACCAGAACTCCCCTCTTAGCTAGGCACTCCTTAACACTAATACTACTATGCAGACACATCCATACAAATGTTTGAATCCGAGGAAGAATGTTAACTTTCCACACCCATTGACCCGAGAAAGGAGCAACTTCACTTCCAATAGCAATCTGATATGCACTTTTGAGTTTAAATCCGCCATGAGTGGACTTACCCCAGGCTAGTCTGTCTTGTCCTCTTGCAGCAAGAGATACATGAGTGGCTTTTAAGAAATTGCTGATACTTTCTAGAATAGGAATGGATATTTTTGACCAATCCCATCCATCAGTTGACACTACATCTTTTACTCTGAGCTTCTCCTCTTCAATAGACAAAGGACCTTGCACCAAACTCCTGATAGGCCCAACACTACACCACTTATCATGCTAGAAGCTCAACTCACTTTCTCTACCCGCAACCCAACTCACACCTTTCCGAAGATATCTTCGCCTTTTCTCATTGCAAACCACACTCTGGAACAAGGCAGTTTTGTGGGATTTGTGGCATTCAATCTTTGTCTAGTGCAATAAAACTCGGCCTTCACACAGCTAAAGGCAGAAATCTTTCTCTTCTTGCCAAGCTTAATTGGCGATTCAATACTGAGAAGGATGTGCCAAGGAGGGCTTGGCTCAGTTGGCATGGTTCGTTCACTTTGCCTAACCAGCCTAGGTTTGATTCCCGCTGCCAGCGGGCTCTTGTTGGTGGGCTCTGTGTGAGGGATTTAAAGGGAACATCGGATCGAGCCTTGGCGGGTACCTCGGTGGGTTCGGTGGGTCCTGTCCCTCACGTGGTTAATACAAACTCGGGTGGTATAATACAACCATAAAGACTCCCATTTTTGTTTATCAAAAAAAAAAAAAAAATACTGAGAAGGATGCGTTATGGAGTAAGGTTTTAAAAAGTAAGTATTGCACTAGATAAAAATTGAATGCAACAAATCCCACAAAACTGCCTTGTTCCAGAGTGTGGTCTGTAATGAGAAAAGGCGAAGATATCTTCCGAAAATGTGTGAGTTAGGTTGCGAGTAGAGAAAGTGAGTTGAGCTTCTGGCATGATAAGTGGTGTAGTGTTAGGCCTATCAGGAGTTTGGTGCAAGGTCCATTGTCTGTTGAAGAGGAGAAGCTCAAAGTAAAAGATGTAGTGTCAGCTGATGGATGAGATTGGTAAAAAATATCCATTCCTATTCCAGGAAATATCAAGCCAAGGACAGAAATTTTCCAAATATGTCATATGCATTAAAAAAATATGTTATACAGTAGTAAAGACAATAAGACATATAATATATACATCACACATCACTATTCAGTAACTAAAAAAAATGTACTATGCAGTATATGGTGTATATCTGGTACTTTAGCGTAATAAAACGTTAAAATTCAAAGGTTTCTTTTAAAAAAATTAAAAAAAGAAAAAGAAAAAAGAAAACCCTACTACCCAGATGCCAAGCTGGTCCATAACGAAAAATGCTCTATATAAACCGACGCTGGCGTAAGAATCGCAACCCTAGCTAAAGCTTTTTAGTCATAGCCACATCCACGTTTCACTTTGTCTGTCTCTCTCTCTCTTCATCTCTATCTCTATCTCTCTCTCCCTTAAACCCTAGCTCTCAAAGCTTGCTACCGCTTCACTTTCTCGCCGCCATTTTCTTCGAGTAAGAAACTCTCCTTATCTTCTCTATAATTCATTCTCCATTTCACACGCTTCGCCTCTAAACCCAATCAATTCGACTCTCTCTCTCTCTCTTATCTTTTTTTTCAGTTGCAGACTTAAAGCTCCAAAACGATGTCGTCGGACGAAGAAAGAGAGGAGAAGGAGTTGGATCTCACTTCCCCTGAAGTCGTCACCAAATACAAAAGCGCTGCCGAGATCATTAACAGTACATATATATATTTGTTCACACACGCACACAAAAAATCTTAATTTTTGATGTTGTTTATTTGATTTTAGCTTTGTATTGATTAAGATTTTGTGAATTTTTTGCAGAGGCTTTGCAATTAGTTGTATCTGAATGCAAACCAAAGGCTAAGATTGTAGATGTTTGCGAGATTGGTGACTCTTTCATTAGAGAGTGAGCTTTTATTTTTATTTTTTTTCAAATTTTGTACTGAGATGTTGTTATTGTGCTTAGTTTTATTCTGTTTAGTTTGTAATGATTTTGTGGGGTTTTTTTTTTTTTTTTTTTTTTTTTTTTTTTTTTTTAAGATAGTTTTCACATATGAAGTATGAAGTTCTATCATCATCACGATGATATTAATTAGTTTTTATCATCAGACTAAAATATTAATTAATTTTGGTGTAATCGGAGATTGAACCCAGATATTTTATGCTAACTAAAAGTCTAGAACAGACAAGGAAAAAAATAATAATATATATATATATATATATATTCTAAGATAGGTGCCTAGGTGGTCCACCAGGGCTTGCACGTGCCCAAATGTCTTTTTCTAAATGCTTCTAAAGTTCCAAGTCCAAGCAGAAGAAGATATTCGCATTTTGAGGCCCCGTTTGGTATATGTATTTAAAAATTGAAAATTGTTGTTTGAAAATATTTGTAAAAATACGTATGGGTGAAAAAGTACATTAAAATGTTATTTAAAAACTAAAAATGATTGTTTGAAAACACTAACCAAACACCCCCTGAGTCGTTATAGTAAAATACTACACGTCTCCACATATTATATATACTTACGAAGTGAATAATATATATAATAATTATTCACTTTTCCTCTCCGTTATGCATGTGTTTGTTTCTCAAAAAAAAAAAAAAATATATATTATAATAATTATTGTAGGGTTAGGATTTGTGCCCAAGCCCAAAACAATGAATTTGTAGAGCGTGGATATAGAGCTAGGTAAGTTATGGAATTAACAACGACTGGTTAAAACCTCCAAGTATAAACCAGCTGAAAGATACAGTAAAAAGAAATGAATTGGAGTCCGAAGAGTTTTATGATAAATTCAGTAGTGGTTAAGTTCTTAAAGATACAATAAAGCTTCTCTCTTCCTTTTTTTTTTTTTTTTTTTTTTTTATCAGGAGCCCTTCTTCTTTATATAGTATCCTTCCCCTCATCCCCATCGTCATTGTTCTTATCTGGATACTACTTGAGTGTATGTCATGTCATGTATCTTTTTAGCTTTTTGTGAGTGGGGTAGCTGAGTTATATGTTTAGGGGTCTTTTTCACATAAATGCGGCCAGAAAAGTTGCTGCAGTGCATTTAATACGGTGGTGGCAGTTTTTTCTTTAGATATTTCTCATTCTTTTATCTCCAGGCTGTCAAAACTTATCTAGAATGCTGAAGTCACTAGTAAACTCATTCGAACCCCCCAGATATTTATATGATCAAGAATCTTTACATCCGAGGAGAAATGATTCTTCGGACATTGATGCTCTCTTCGGAGATCTTCTTGCTCCAAGTATCATCCTTCTGTGAAGTACCCATCAACAATTTTAACTCTTCGGACATACAATAACTTCACATTGGGCTTTAGACCCACTACGTATGGTTGGGCTTTTCCCCCACAATTATATATATATAGTAAGTATACGTCTCAACCATATTGAGCAATCATTGATTCATTATTATTTACTTAAAAAAAAAATGCAAAAATATCTTAGTTCACAAAAAAAAAAAAAAAAAATACATTGTTAATTTCCTCACACAGTCTGAGGCTGCTTTTAAAAACACACCTGGCTGAGAGAAGTCACTTCACCAGTACTAAAAAAAAAGAGTAGAGAAAGGAAGCAGAAGCGTAAGAAGCAAAAACACTTATATTCCTTTTCTCTCTACATTTCATTTTCAATCAGAAAATCCAAAATCCCTTATGAAATCCGAAGAATCCCAATTCCCAGAAAAGAGGAAAACGATCCCGCCTTACATGAAAGCCATCTCGGGCTCGCTGGGCGGAACCGTGGAGGCCTGTTGTTTGCAGCCGATCGACGTCATCAAGACCCGGCTCCAGCTCGACCGGTCCGGGAATTACAAGGGTATAATCCACTGCGGCACCACGATTACTCGCTCCGAGGGCGTGCGTGCCCTGTGGAAGGGCTTGACTCCCTTCGCTACTCACCTCACTCTCAAGTACACGCTTCGAATGGGCTCCAATGCCATGTTTCAGGGCGCTTTCAAGGACTCTGAGACTGGGAAGATCAGCAATAAGGGGAGGTTGCTCTCTGGGTTCGGTGCCGGAGTTCTCGAAGCTCTCGCTATCGTTACGCCTTTTGAGGTTTGTTTCGTTTGTTAATGCGGATTTCTGAATTTCAGTATTTTTCTCGGGAAAACGTTTTACTGGAAAATGTTTTTTTTTTTTTTTTTACATGATTTGAAATTACCATGTGTTTTAATTGATTCCAAATCCAATTTTTGGCTTAGTGAAGTTGAAATCAACTTATTTGGAGCTAATATTTTCGTTTTGTTTTTGCTATTTAGCTAAGAATCACGGACACGGCAATAATGCTGGAAAAAAATTAGGACACGGCACGATGAGATACAAGAAGTAATTAGTATAAATATATTTTTTGGTATATTTTATTTATTTATAGGCATATTTTATCTTTATTTTTAGTTGTTGAAATAAATAGCAATTATCAAAATATAAAACTCATTTAATCCTAGCACACCAGGAGGTCCTGGACCTACATGCAAGAGTCTCCTACAGGAGTAGACGTGTCTGACTCGGACACGAGTTGGACACAGTCAAGCTGGGGAATTTAGAGTATTTTTTATTTTTATCTTTATTTTTAATTTTTTATAATTTGTTATCTGGGGGAGGGCAGATTTGAACATGGACGTCCTCGTTAGGAACATCTGAAAGTGCTAGTTAAACAATAAAGCTCTTGGAGAGAGTTTGTGCTTCTTAGGCTATTAGCATCATTTTTTTTTATAGGTAACGAAATATTTATTAGAAATAAAAAACCCCAGTACAATGGTGGTGTACTAAGGAAGAAGTACAATCAAAACAAAATACAATGCTCAAATAAATTTAAGAAATTACTTATCAAGAAAAAGTGGTGAACAAATTAAAACTAAGCCTGTGGCACTCATACATGGCAATTCATCCCTAAAAGTAACAAAAAAATGTATTATCGAGAAAATCAGGCTGGACTTTTCATTATCAAATGAAGATTACTGAAGAAAGTGAAATGTTTTCTTATTAATTCTTAAACCTTCTTAATTTTGTTCCTGAATCCTAAGATGTAAATGGAGAATGATTTGAGACTCTGGTTACTAAATGGAGTATTGTTATGCTCTAGGGAGGCCAGTTGTCAAATCATGATACCTGCTGTAATAAGCGTTCTATAGGTCTACCTATTTAATTTTCTCATTTCGCTGCACATGAGCACTAATTGGTTGGTCATCTGTGTTGGACTTTGATACATGAGTGCCAAATGTGATCAGGGGTAGTTGTTTATGTTCTCCAAGACTCTCTCTCAAACACAATTCTTCTTCTTTCTTGTCTTCTATCTCTTGATGTGAGATGTATTTACATAATTTGCTGTTAAAATGGGTGCACTAGCTCCCAATGTAAAATTGCGAAATGGGCGAGAAAGGAACTTACGCACTTTTGAAGGAAAAGGGTCACTGGTGGCATATCTCAAGACCCTATAGTAATGGACATTAGCAGCCCACTTTACTCCTTTTAGTCTAACAAGACTTCATAGATGATATGCCCTTGGATGATAATGTCTGGCATATTTCAAGTTTTCAACTCTTCAGACCTTATATGAATGAACATCATCTGTAGATCACTTTTCTCCTTTTAGTCTATTGGACTTCATGTATGATAGTTTCTTGCTTATTATCTTTGTATATTTTCCTTGTCTTATTTTAGCACTTTCTTTGCATATTTCTTGTGTACTAGGATTGCACCTCTTTTGCACTTTTTAATGAATTTTAGTTAAGAAAATATTAAATTGCAATCTCAGTTACGTCAATCATCAATGCCCATAATATTATTTCTGTGTAATCTGCACATAGATTGGCCTTGGGGCGAACTTGTTATTAACAAATAGATGTTTGAAAGTTTTGCATGGCGTGTTGTATGTTTAAACAGCTTGTTTATTAGAATCAAAATGAAAAGAAATCAAGAAGTTTAGTTTTAGTAATTTGTATGTGTTGAGGAGATACTACCGTGCTTTTTGTAGTTGGATGGAGTGATTGGACTTTTAGCTTTGACTGTGGAGGCATTACCTACCTTAATGCATTCTCTGTGTCTTATGAGGAAATTGGGGATTACTTGGTACAGGTGGTTAAAATTAGATTGCAGCAACAAAGAGGTTTGAGTCCTGAGCTTCTGAAGTATAAGGGTCCTGTGCACTGTGCTCGTATGATCATCCGGGAAGAAGGCATCCTTGGTCTCTGGGCAGGGGCTGCTCCAACTGTTATGCGTAACGGGACAAACCAGGCTGCCATGTTTACAGCGAAAAATGCTTTTGATGTACTATTGTGGAAGAAACATGAAGGTGATGGGAAAGTCCTCCAACCATGGCAGTCTATGATATCGGGATTTCTTGCAGGTACAGCAGGTCCTGTGTGTACTGGACCCTTTGATGTTGTGAAAACAAGGTTGATGGCTCAAACCCGGGACGGAGGTGCATTGAAATACAAAGGTATGATCCATGCCATCAGAACAATATATGCAGAGGAAGGGCTTCTTGCCTTGTGGAAAGGGCTTTTGCCCCGACTCATGAGGATCCCACCTGGCCAGGCCATAATGTGGGCTGTGGCTGACCAAGTGACTGGGTTTTATGAGAGGAGATATCTTCGTGGTGCACCCTTGTAGGTATCATTCACATTGTTTTGCTTGTATGGTTTTCAATTCCATTGCAAGTATAGAGTTAAGAAATTGTTGTAACATTAGTGTGAACACCAGAATAAAAAATCATATCAATAATTTTGAGGTGCAAGCAAAGGGGGTAGGGGGGCCTTGGGGCAGTAATGACCAATCCCTCTAGCTTTGGAAATTTATTTTATGTAAGTGGAAGGATTTTTTTTTTTTTTTTTTTTTTGATGTATTGATAATTTGAAGCGGAGAGATTTGAATTCTAGATATCTCAATTGAAGATATTATGAGGTGCAAGTTGAGTTACAAGACTCTTGACAAGTTGAAGGAATTTGATGTGGCCAAAGAATGGATATGAGGAGGCAGCAGATGTCTTAGCATCCCTTTATTTTTTTTTTTTGGTTTTTCACAATGTTTCTTCAAAACTTTCAACCAGAAATTAATCACTATTTGCGACGAGTGGGCACATAATAGGGTAAATCGCTGGCTCAAGGAGTTTTTTCAAAGTACTGGTGCTTGGACTTGAACTTGAACTATGGAGCTCTTAGTCAAACTCAAAACAGCCACTTTGAGACCGAGTGCCCAACCACTCGGCCAATCTCACTAGGTTTTTTTAGCATTCCTTTTGGACATTTGAAAATTCAGTACATTCTTAACGCCCTTTGTGACATTGAACTTTAATTTGGTTACTTCCTAAGTGGTATCTCCTTGCGGAAAGCAAAGTTTTTACTCTGATTTCCTCATTCACTAGAAGGAAAGTATTTTTATTTGTCTAGGTGCAGTGGGACAGTACTACCTGACTAGAAAATGTTTTTACTACCTGACTTCCTCTGTGTAATAAGCATTGAACAACTAGAAAAAGTTCAATACAAAACAAGCAACATGGTGAAGATGCGCACAAAATATGGATTCCAGTGTACTACCAATAAAAGAGTTAAACAAATATCTAGGACAAGTATCATAAAGTACTTCCTTCTTCTGTTGTTGGCATGTTGTTAACCCCCATTAGCCAAAATATGAGCACACCAATTTGCCTCGAGTAGTGTGATTAGATAAGGAGCTTAGTGCGGGGGATGCTTAGCCTTTAGGGCACATTTGGTAGAATATAACGGTAATTATATAGGAATAGAAATAGATATTACAAGAAATATAAAATGTTGTAATATACTGCTTATTACTATTCATTTGTTTGGTGACAACACAATAATAGAACCTTGAAAATAATGGAATGAAAGTATTTTAAATCAAACTTAAGATATATTTTAGAAAATATCTTACTCATAATTATATTTCCTAAAAAATAACATTTTTTCAAATCGAAAGAGAGATTAGTTACTTTTATGTTTTTTTTTTTTCTTAATTGTTATGTGCATATGGAAAGTTTGTTTATTTATAAATATATTAATTGTAGAAATTAATACACCTGTTAAGGAATAGCTATTACATCACTTTTAGAGATGAATAGTTATTCTTCATTTTAAAGAATGACTATTTCTTGTAATAAAAACATAACCAAACTGCTGAATAGTTAAGCCATAGAAATAATTATTACATTACGGTCCCTATCTACCAAACGTACCTTATTGTTAAATGGTCATTTTGTGGTAAGCAAAGAATCTGCCTAAAATAAGACTTTTTTTAAAGCCTCTATTCTAGGTTAATGGCAACCCGAATCTAAAGGAGGGCCCATAATTTTATAATAACACTATTAGTCCATTTAGTATAAGAAAAGAATCCCAACCATGAGCAACGCAAGGTAGCAGAAACAAGGCCTCTCTTCTTGGCATCCCAAACGCAAGGTCTACGGTCTACCTTCCATTTACCATCTTTATTCCCTTCGAGCAACCATTGGTGTTCAATTTTGACTATGTTGGATAGAGGAGGACACCATACAACATGTAAAGTGTGACCGATCTTATTGATAGTTTTTTTTTTTTTTTTTTTTGAGGAACAAACTCATTGCAGAAAATAAAGCCACTGCGAGCTAACCAAATAGTTCAGATGGTAAATAGAAAGAAAAATAATGCATCAAGATATGACTTTTAGAATATGTGTGCAACAAATATTGAATATTTCCCTACCTTTTATAGCATTTGACCAATTAGTTCAAATAGCAAATATAAAAATGATGTTCCAAGATACATCCTTAGAGCATCCGTAGCAGATGTTGCAAAAAAAATGTCATTTTGACACATCAAAAGCCTATTTTATTATTTTACCACATTATTTTACAATATCTCATTTATCAGATGTTCTATCATTCCATTCTATACATTAAAATAATATTTATTACTCGTTAAAATAATATATTATCTCCTCCCCTCATCACCATCATCCACAACAAAGGCACATCCACCACAGCCGCAACAATAGCCACCAACAACCACTAACTGATAGCATAAACACAACAAACCAATAAGACCCACCACCATAAACCCAGTGAAACACCAAGACCCACCACCATTCACCACCATTCACATAGAAAAATACCGAGAACCACCCCAAAAACCCATATCAAACCAACCGAACCACCACCATAGCACCGCCAAACATCACATGATTCACAACAAACCACCAAACCCACGATCAATGACCAACCATCGCAGAGTATCGCAACAAACCAAAAACTCTAAATATCAACCAAAACCCATTGATCCAAACCACGATCAACCACTGACCCAAACCACAAAACGCATAAAATCAACCAAAACCCACTAACCCAAACCTTAATCCATCAAACCATTAGACCCAAACCTCAATCCATCAGACTATCAGACCCAAACCTCAATCCCATAACCATCAAACCACCACCACATGAAGTACCAGCCAACCAAATAGCTAGCTACCATCGATTCTCAAACCAGAACCCAGCAACTCAGCAACACGAAACTCAAACCCAAAACCCCTAAGTGAGATCGAGCGTGGTGGAGCACACTGTCATCGTTGGAGCTACACCGTCATCGCTGCCGGTGAACATCTTGGACTGGTCAAAGAGAGAGGGAACCGGTACAGGGAGAAAAGAGAGGGAACCGGCGAGGGAGAGGGAAGAGAAAAGAAAAAATGAAGAGAGAGGAGAGAGAAAATAGAATATAAAACAATAAAATTTTTGCAACATCTGTTCATACCGTTACAAATTTGCAACGATATTGTAGCCATGTTTTATAATTGTTTAGATTTGGCACATCTCATAAATCTCCATTTTTGTGTTTGGTGTGGCAAATGTGCTAAATATTTGGTATTTGGCACATTTGCCACACCTGTTGTGTATGTTGATAGAGATAAACCAGGCATCATATGGTGGGAGTTCAAAAAAGGCAAAATGTAGCATGTGAACATTTTAGCCCACACACAATCCATCCTTTATAACATGAAGAGTAGCTTATTTGTTGAAAGTTTGTGAAATTATAGTTATATCTATAAAAAGGTGATGCTCTAAAGAGTTGTACACGACTACACCTGCAATGAAGCTAAAAAAACTTAGGAAAAACAAAAATTGATTACAAATATATGATATAAAATACCACAAAGAATGTTACTGTCCATTAGAAAATATAGAATGTCATTATATATTTTTGGTAATGTTACTTTCCTTTATTAAAAATACAGATTATCATTACCCATTGGATTGTCACTTAAACTGCTCTCCCTTTATATATATAAAAATTTCCAAAATCTTTTTTTTTTTTTTTTGGTAAAAAGGATTGTATTACTGAAGCTAACTAGCCAAAATAGGCTCAAAGCAAATTCTGTTTAAGTACAAACCATTGGCATCAGCCATAAGAAAATCCAAAACGTCCACAGGCAGACTTCTAAAAACAAGGAAATCATTTTCTTGATTCGAACCCAGCCTTGCCAAAACATCTGCACACCTATTAGCCTCTCTAAAACAGTGCTTAACACGAACCCGTGGAAGCTGGGAAATAAGGTACCTGCAGTCATCCACTAAGGCAGAAACAACACTTTCAATAGCCCTTGGATTATTCAGCAGCTCAACTATAGATATAGCATCAATTTCGATCTCTATAGCAGGTAAGTGGAGGTTTAAACATTGCAAAATACCGTCTCTAAGGCCCCAAAGGTCTGCAGCAAAACTTGTTGTGGTGCCTATCTTCCTAGCATAACCACAAACCCAGCCGCCATCCCCATTTCGAATGAGTCCTCCACTTCCAGCTGGGCCTAGATTGCCCAATGAAGAGCTGTTTGAATTAAGCCTGAACCATCCCACCTCTGGCTTTTCCCACCTAATCCTCTTTATCACCTGAACCAGAGCTAACTTAGGAAACTTCACACAGTGCTCATACTCCATTGCCTCACGGAAGATCTCATGACCCAAATTTTGATGGATGGTTTTATTATTGAAAACAATGTTATTCCTATGCTTCCAAATGCGCCAAATAGCGAATAGGAAGGAGGTTTTCCAAGGGGGATGGTCTTTGTATATTTTTGTATTAAGTTTTCCATTAGTGGTAATCCATTGGTGCAAATTGCCACTGAAAAATATGAATTTACCTCCTCGGCACCCAGCCAAGTCCAATACTCCCTAACCTTGCTGCAGTCCCTTAGAGCATGAATTATAGACTCAGAATGAAAGAGACATACAGGGCAATTGGGATCCACCAGAACTCCCCTCTTAGCTAGGCACTCCTTAACACTAATACTACTATGCAGACACATCCATACAAATGTTTGAATCCGAGGAAGAATGTTAACTTTCCACACCCATTGACCCGAGAAAGGAGCAACTTCACTTCCAATAGCAATCTGATATGCACTTTTGAGTTTAAATCCGCCATGAGTGGACTTACCCCAGGCTAGTCTGTCTTGTCCTCTTGCAGCAAGAGATACATGAGTGGCTTTTAAGAAATTGCTGATACTTTCTAGAATAGGAATGGATATTTTTGACCAATCCCATCCATCAGTTGACACTACATCTTTTACTCTGAGCTTCTCCTCTTCAATAGACAAAGGACCTTGCACCAAACTCCTGATAGGCCCAACACTACACCACTTATCATGCTAGAAGCTCAACTCACTTTCTCTACCCGCAACCCAACTCACACCTTTCCGAAGATATCTTCGCCTTTTCTCATTGCAAACCACACTCTGGAACAAGGCAGTTTTGTGGGATTTGTGGCATTCAATCTTTGTCTAGTGCAATAAAACTCGGCCTTCACACAGCTAAAGGCAGAAATCTTTCTCTTCTTGCCAAGCTTAATTGGCGATTCAATACTGAGAAGGATGTGCCAAGGAGGGCTTGGCTCAGTTGGCATGGTTCGTTCACTTTGCCTAACCAGCCTAGGTTTGATTCCCGCTGCCAGCGGGCTCTTGTTGGTGGGCTCTGTGTGAGGGATTTAAAGGGAACATCGGATCGAGCCTTGGCGGGTACCTCGGTGGGTTCGGTGGGTCCTGTCCCTCACGTGGTTAATACAAACTCGGGTGGTATAATACAACCATAAAGACTCCCATTTTTGTTTATCAAAAAAAAAAAAAAAATACTGAGAAGGATGCGTTATGGAGTAAGGTTTTAAAAAGTAAGTATTGCACTAGATAAAAATTGAATGCAACAAATCCCACAAAACTGCCTTGTTCCAGAGTGTGGTCTGTAATGAGAAAAGGCGAAGATATCTTCCGAAAATGTGTGAGTTAGGTTGCGAGTAGAGAAAGTGAGTTGAGCTTCTGGCATGATAAGTGGTGTAGTGTTAGGCCTATCAGGAGTTTGGTGCAAGGTCCATTGTCTGTTGAAGAGGAGAAGCTCAAAGTAAAAGATGTAGTGTCAGCTGATGGATGAGATTGGTAAAAAATATCCATTCCTATTCCAGGAAATATCAAGCCAAGGACAGAAATTTTCCAAATATGTCATATGCATTAAAAAAATATGTTATACAGTAGTAAAGACAATAAGACATATAATATATACATCACACATCACTATTCAGTAACTAAAAAAAATGTACTATGCAGTATATGGTGTATATCTGGTACTTTAGCGTAATAAAACGTTAAAATTCAAAGGTTTCTTTTAAAAAAATTAAAAAAAGAAAAAGAAAAAAGAAAACCCTACTACCCAGATGCCAAGCTGGTCCATAACGAAAAATGCTCTATATAAACCGACGCTGGCGTAAGAATCGCAACCCTAGCTAAAGCTTTTTAGTCATAGCCACATCCACGTTTCACTTTGTCTGTCTCTCTCTCTCTTCATCTCTATCTCTATCTCTCTCTCCCTTAAACCCTAGCTCTCAAAGCTTGCTACCGCTTCACTTTCTCGCCGCCATTTTCTTCGAGTAAGAAACTCTCCTTATCTTCTCTATAATTCATTCTCCATTTCACACGCTTCGCCTCTAAACCCAATCAATTCGACTCTCTCTCTCTCTCTTATCTTTTTTTTCAGTTGCAGACTTAAAGCTCCAAAACGATGTCGTCGGACGAAGAAAGAGAGGAGAAGGAGTTGGATCTCACTTCCCCTGAAGTCGTCACCAAATACAAAAGCGCTGCCGAGATCATTAACAGTACATATATATATTTGTTCACACACGCACACAAAAAATCTTAATTTTTGATGTTGTTTATTTGATTTTAGCTTTGTATTGATTAAGATTTTGTGAATTTTTTGCAGAGGCTTTGCAATTAGTTGTATCTGAATGCAAACCAAAGGCTAAGATTGTAGATGTTTGCGAGATTGGTGACTCTTTCATTAGAGAGTGAGCTTTTATTTTTATTTTTTTTCAAATTTTGTACTGAGATGTTGTTATTGTGCTTAGTTTTATTCTGTTTAGTTTGTAATGATTTTGTGGGGTTTTTTTTTTTTTTTTTTTTTTTTTTTTTGTTTATGTATAAAAATTAAGGCAAACCGGCAATATGTACAAGAATGTTAAGAAGAAGATTGAAAGGGGTGTTGCGTTCCCAACTTGCATTTCTGTAAACAACACTGTGTGTCATTTTTCTCCGCTCGCGAGCGATGAGACCGTGATGGAAGCTGGTGATGTCCTGAAAATGTGAGCTTTCTTGAATTTCTGTTTTGGGTTTTTAATTTATATGGACAATTTAAAAGTGGGGTTCAATTGGATTGGATAGAATTGTGAAAAAGAATATCTGTGGCCGACCCCAACTGGTCTGTTGATCAATCACTTGTTATTATTCTAATATTATAGTGGCTTAAATACTGTTATACAAATTTTGAATGGTTTGTATGTTTATTTTTTTATGGGGACAGTGATTTGGGTTGCCATATAGATGGGTTTATCGCGGTTGTGGCACATACTCATGTTCTTCAGGATGGGCCGGTTACTGGAAAGGCAGCTGATGTAATTGCGGCAGCTAATACGGCTGCGGAAGTTGCTTTGAGGCTTGTAAGGCCAGGAAAGAAGGTAAATTTTCAGTAAAATTTATGTGTTGTATTTTCAATTTGTGGCATTTGATTAGTGATTGATGATTGGTCGAATTATATTGGTGTTTGGATTGTTTGTGATATGCCTGTTTAGGTTATATGCTTATCTTTGATCACATATGAAAGATACGAATGCTTTCGGAGTCTTGTTATCAATATCATGGACTGCTTTTGCTTTGATGTTGATTTTTATGTCCTCTAAGTTGCACTGTTGTGGAAGTTAATTCAAGAACTTCCAAATGAAGCTTTTGTCGGTGTTTGATTTGTGGGTTGTCATCTAGACATTAGGGGCTGTTTAATCTGCTATATGCTTGGCATTCTTGCTGAAGCATGACAATGATGTTATTTTTGAGCATTTAATTCTTCTGGGTATTTTTCATTTAATTATGATTCTTTCAGTTCGTGGGAGAGTTGAGAGAGTTCATGCTCTTTTTTATCATGCTTTATTTCTCTCTCCTTTTTCTGGGTTATTAGCCCATTTCACTCTGTATTCTTCCTTTCCAAAATTTCTTTTGGCAGTTTAACCAGATGTTTTTCTCGATTTTCAATATTGGAAATAATATGTTTCAGTTCTCATTGCACCCCTAAATGATGAACTCTTTATAATAAGCTATGGGTATACATCCAAATGAAGCTTTTGTCATAGTTACTCTGATAGGGGAATGATTGATCTCTAAACTTTGAGAAATACTTATTTCATTCATTTGAGATTGACTACCTGAATTCTGTATATCCACTCTACTTTTCCAATGACATTTATTTAACCATTGATACTGAATGTTGGACAATTGCACTTGATGAAATTGTCTATGTGACGTAATTTTTCCGATCTGTTTCCACAAGTACTGTTGAATTGATTCTTTTGAAAGTTCCTTTTTTATTAAGGTCCACAAAGGCATCAACATTTTCTCTGTACCCCTTTTCCTTGGGGGACTAGTATCAGAGAGAGACTAATGGTTCAGTTTCAGTTGCATTTCACAATTTGATTGCTGAAACAAAAAAAGTAGAAAGCTGCCTTATTGCCATTTTCTTTCATAAGGGCAGTTGGGTATGGTCTGTATACTTAAGCTGCTTTCTTAAAACATTCTACATTTCTTTTTGATTGTTACAACCATTCATACTTGTATAGAAATAAATAAAATCTTGGCAACTTTGCCGAGGCAATCGATGTCTTCTTGATTTCCTCTTTTCCCTGTTGCCTATATTGTGCTTTGCCATGCCTGGGGTGCTTTAGGTAGACATTTTTTGTGGTTAATACCTATTCTCCTATGTTGGCCGATATTGTTTCAATTGCTGCGGCATATTCTCTTTGCTAAGACTTAATCTGCTGTCTTAAAAACATTCTACATTTCTTTGTGATTGTTACAATTCTTGTAGATAAATAAGTAAAATCATGCCTAAATATTAAAAATCATGGCAACTTTGCCGAGGCAATCGACGTCTTCTTGATTTCCTCTTTTCCCTGTTGCCTATATTGTGCTTTGCCATGCCTGGGGTGCGTTAGGTAGACATATTTTTGTGGTTATTACCTATTCTCCTATGTTGGCCAATATTGTTTCAATTGATAAGACATTCTCTTTGCTAAGACTTAAGCTGTTGTCTTAAAACATTCTACATTTCTTTTTGATTGTTACAATCATTTGTACTTATATATAAATAAATAAATTCATTCCTAAATATTAAAAATCATGGCAACTTTGCCGAGGCGATCGATGTCTTCTTGATTTCCTCTTTTCCCTGTTGCCTATATTGTGCTTTGCCATGCCTGGGTTGCTTTAGGTAGATATATTTTGTGGTCAATACCTATTCTCCTATGTTGGCCAACATTGTTTCAATTGCTAAGACATTCTGTGTCATCATTGAAATTTTTATTACCTTGGGGACAAGCTGCCCCATGTCCGAATGGACATCTAAATTTATGCATATAGCTAAGCACTTGTAGCTGCAATGCAAAATTGCTTTGTTTTCCTGTTAGTGTATTTCTAGCATTTGCTTCATTTGACCTCTCCACAAGGGAGGTTTTTTCCCCTTCGACATGATTTCTACATGATGAAGACTATCATGGGCTGTGGAAAAGCTCCAATGAAGCCTCTTTTTAGTCATAGTTACACTGATAGAACATCATGCATTTTTGTTCCATTTGTGCGCGCGTGCGTGTGTGAGTGAGAGTGATTTTAGTTTTGGGTTTCACTACTAGTGAGATTTTTTTTCCCCTTTGACATGATGTCTACATGATGAAGACTATCATTGGCTATGGACGAGCTCCAATGAAGCCTCTTTTTAGTCATAGTTACACTGATAGGACATCATGTATTTTTGTTCCATTTGTGTGTGCGCGTGTGTGAGTGAGAGAGATTTCGGTTTTGAGTTTCACTACCAGTGAGGTTTTTTACCCTTTGACATTGATGTCTACATGATGAAGACTATCATTGGCTATGGACAAGCTCCAATGAAGCCTCTTTTTTGTCATAGTTACACTGATAGGACATCGTGTATTTTTGTTCCATTTGTGTGTGTGTGTGTGTGTGTGTGTGTGTGAATGAGAGATATTATGGTTTTGGGTTTCCCCACTAGTTCATGATTTGATTATGGAAACATACAAAGAAGAAAGATGCCTAATTGCTGAAGTTTTTCATAAGGGCATTTGGGTATGTAGTCTGTATACTTGAACTGTTATCCGATCTCATTCAACCAATCTTAACTATCAATAAATAATAATAACAAAGCTTAAATAGTATACTTAAAGGCAACTTTGCCGAGGTGATCAATGTCTTCTTGATTTCCTCTTTTCCCTGTTGCCTATATTGTGCTTGGCCATTCTTGGGGTGCGTTAGGTAGGCATATTTTTGTTGCTAATACCTATTCTCCCATGTTGACCTACATTATTTCATTTGCTAGGACATATTTGAGTCAGATTCATGAAATTTTGATTCCTTGCTCTTTGTAATCATGGATTTTTTTTTCCTTTCCCTAGGGAACAAGTTGCTCTGGTTACAAATGGACAAGTAACTGTTGTGTATAATTAATTATTTGTTGCTGCAAAGCAAACTTTCTTTGTTTCCTGATTATGGTTTCACATGCTCACTTCATTTGACCTCCGCATCAGAGTGGTTTTCCCCCTTTTGATATGATCTCTACATGATGAAGACTATCATGGGCTATGGATAAACTCCAATGAAGCCTCTTTTTGTCATAGTTACACTGATAGAGCATCATGTATTTTTGTTCCATTTGCTTGGAAAAGTTCTCTCTCTCTCTCTCTCTCTCTCTCTCTCTATATATATATATATATATATATATAAAACTGATATTTTTACTTGTACTTGCATAAATATGCAGCATGGGACTCATTTTGTATGCAAGAGTTTCATGGTCCGCTTTTTCTTGTGGAAGTAGAGAGCTACAAATGATTTTCGTTGTTGTTATTCCATCTTTCCTTCATATATGTCAATCTAGTGATTGTTCTATGTTTTTATTAGTAGATCTTAATTCTCATATTCTTTAATTATATGGTTAATTGTATCTTTGTTTGTTTAACAGAACAAAGATGTTACTGATGCAATCCAGAAGGTTGCTGCTGCTTATGACTGCAAAATTGTTGAGGGTGTTCTTAGCCACCAGCTGAAGCAGTTTGTGATAGATGGTAACAAGGTTGTGCTGAGTGTGTCTAATACAGATACAAGAGTTGATGATGCGGAGTTTGAGGAGAATGAAGTTTATGCTATTGATATTGTAACAAGCTCAGGTGAAGGCAAGGTAATGTCAAGTCAAGATAAAATTAAAATGCAATATATGTTCACTATTCTAATTTATGAGTCCTCAAATTCTTTAAACGGAATTTGCAGCCTAAGTTGTTGGATGAGAAGCAGACAACTATTTACAAGAGAGCTGTTGACAAGAACTACCACCTGAAGATGAAAGCATCTAGGTTTATTTTCAGTGAAATAAGCCAGAAATTCCCTATCATGCCATTCACTGCTAGGTATGTTGTGCTTTCACAGAATACTTTCCTTTTGGTATTGTCTTTTGCGTTTTCTCCAACCTTCATAGAACATGTGGAATTTCTTTACAATAGGGCTCTGGAGGAGAAGAGAGCTCGTCTTGGTTTAGTGGAATGTGTTAATCATGAGCTATTGCAGCCATATCCTGTTCTTCATGAGAAGCCTGGTAAGAAACATATTTCTGGGTTCAATAGCAGATCCTGATCAGTTTCCCCTGCGGGAAGGTGATAATGACATTTTGCACTGTTGTATTCCTGGTTTTGCAGGAGATTATGTTGCTCACATCAAATTCACAGTTTTGCTAATGCCAAATGGGTCAGATCGGGTCACATCTCATCCTCTGCAGGAGCTGCAGCCCACAAAGACAATAGATGATCCTGAAATCAAGGCCTGGTTGGCCTTGGGCACAAAGACAAAGAAGAAAGGTGGTGGAAAGAAGAAGAAAGGTAAGCTTGGTCTTGACTGTTTATCTGTAGACTAAGAAGTTAGAATGTAAACTAATTCTGAGTCATTCAACTCTGGAACTAGACTGAATTACTTGTGAATTGCAGGTAAAAAGGGTGACAAAACTGAAGAGTCCACAGAAGCTGATCCTATGGATGAAACAACTACAAATGGTGCTACATCCCAGGAATGAGTTTTCTTACATTTCATTTTTTTCCAACCCCCGCCTTGTCAATTTTGGTACTTCGTCCATTGTATCAGGTTGAATATGAGCTGGTTTACTAGTCTTTGGACATTAATCTTAATCATGTTTTCTTGCAAATATACCATTTTATGTATCTTCTAGATAATCCTAATTTCTTAGACACACTTTAGAATCAAAGAATTCAGCATCTGATTCAATTGACGTTGTGGTATATTGTGTGACATTTCTAAGGTTACTGGAAGTGATCAGACCCAAAATTAATATACAATAATCACACCAAGAGGAAACTTATTTACTTTATGTTAGGAAGATCTTGAGTAATTATTCGGTACTTTTGGACTACGGTGGATCTTGCTAATTGAATTTAAGGTGGGGTATCTCATGAATATGAGAGGGAGTACCATCCTGACTAATTACCTTTTCGTACAATCAAATAGAGATTAGGATGTGAACTAGTTACAATAGTACTTTAACGAGTCAACCGATTATATTGCCAAATTAGCGTCTAATTGTGAAGTTGATTTCTGTTGGAATATGTATAATCTACTAATTATAAAAGAGTGAATCTCATGATATACACTCAATGGATTGTTGTGGTATAATTGTTGTAAGAGAGAATTTCTTCCAAAATTGTTACGAGCGAGATTCTCTTCCACCTCTGCGTACCATAAGATTTCAATTAATAGTAATTGTAGTAGACTGCGTAATTCAATCTATACCATTAATTTGTTCAAATTTAAAACTTCTCTCAAATATAAAAATAAAAATTCAAGCTCCCATTTAATGGCATTTGCCCCTACAAAGGTGAGACAAACATGGGCAAAAACAGAGGGTGGCTCATGCCTGTTAGAGCATTTACAGCAGTGTAGCTATAATACTATAATGCTAAATTTTAGCTCCAAAAACACAAAAAACGCATACAGCAGTGGTGCCATAGGTAAATATTATAGATGAATTGCTACAGTGTACATCTATTTATAGATGTGCACTGTAGCAGACATCTAAAAATTTTTTTTTTTTTTATTGAGCTCGGATTAAAATAACACTTGTTTATATTTTCTTTTTTTCTTTTGTTCTCATCTTCTCTCTCAGTCTCACTCTCAACTCCCATCTGAAATTTCTCTCAAGCTCTCATCTCTCAAGCTCTCACCTTTACCACCGCCGGCCCTCCCCACCATCTCACCTGAAACTCAAGCCCCATCGCCCACATTGATTTCGACGACGATTCTGACGAGGAAGCCCCCAAAGCCGCAAACGCTGAAACTCTGATGAAGACGACTCCTCCATTCACACCTTCACCACAGCTTGCCTCGACGCCGCCAACGCAGGTGGCTTCGGTTCGGCTGGGCTCGTCCCAGCCTCAATCGCACGCCGTCCCAGCCTCAGACCCACGCTGTGGACTGGTGATGGTAGTGGTGGTGGTGCTTGATGGTAGAGGTGGTTGTGGTTGTGCTGTGGATGTTTTATTGATAGTGAGATATATTATTTTATTGTAGGAATATATTATTTTATTGTGTTGTTTATATTATTTTATTTTGTTAAAAACTAAAATAGATCCACTGCTGCAGCATGTGTGTAAGTAAAATAGATAAAGTAAGTTTTGGTGGAGCTAAAAAGCTAAATTTTTAGCTCCACTTCTGTGAATGCTTTTAGAAGCAAAGAAAATGTGGGCAACAGAAATGATATTTTAACGAGGAAAAAGCTTAGGGGGTGTTTGGTGAGTGTTTCTAAACAATAATTTTCAGTTTTTAAATAATATTTCACGCAATTTCACACACATGTATTTTCACAAAATTTTTTATACACATATATCAAACGGATCTTTAGAATTGCAAAATTTTTCACAATTTTTTATTACTGTAATTTGGCAGAATGGGAAGAATAAAAATAGTAAGTTAACCGCTTATAAAAATTATAGGCTTTGCCAATTTTCCATTCCCTCAAAAAAAAAAAAAAAAAAAAAAATTTTTTTTTTTTTTTTTTTTTTTTTTTTTTTTTTGGAGAGAGGCTATTTAGACGGAGCTATGTTAGCCGAGTTGATCAAACAAACAACGTATTAAAAATTCAGCATTATTCATATTAAAACTTTTTTCTTTGGCAAACTTTGAATTTGTTCACTAATTATTTGATTTATTCTTTTTCCGTACTTCACAACTACAATTTTTTACTCAATGAAAAATCTATTCTAATGATAAGTAACTAAATTAAAATTGAAATAAGATTATTTCAAGTTAATTAAATAGAATAAGTCTCATTTTACAATTAGATTATAAAATTTTCATTCACAAATCTTATAAATTATATGTAAATTGTCACAACAGCTAAGACGTCAGTCTCTCATAGGAAAAAATAAATAATAAATTAGGACTCTACCACAATTAAAGATAAAAGTGGTAAATTGTAAATTATATTCTTAAAATTTGAGATTGTTTAGATTTTATACCTCAAGTTTCAAAATTTAGGAGTTAAAATCTAAATTTTCAAATGTTAAGGTATAAAATCCAAACACTCCCAAACTTCAGATAAAAAAATTTAAAATTTAAAATTCTAAGGTGTAAAATTTAAACACTCTTAAATTTTAAAAGTGTAATATACAATTTACCCAAAATAAAAATATTGTGAGATTTTTTTATGTAAAGAGAATTTCTCAAATTTTTATTACCTTTGGTTATAAATAAAGGATCAATGATAGAGCAAATTAAAGAATTAAAAATTCATAATTTCAATTGAAAAAAAAATTTTTTTCTCAAAAAAAGAAAGGAAAAATTATTTAAAGTCTAAAAGGTCGAATGTACTCCTAAGTCCCCAAAGGTTAAAAAAATAAAAAGTAAAAGACGCTTTCCCAATTCTATATAAACCGACCTTACTCTACGCTCTACCAGACCTAAGTTCAGCTCGCTCTATAAAAGATCTCTCTCTCTCTCTCTCTCCCCCTGAAAAATCAAAAGTTGGTAGCAATGTCGAGCAGTGAACCAGAGCAAAGTCACAGAAAAGATGAAGAAGAAGAAACCACAGCGGCTGAAGACGAAGACACAGGCGCACAAGTAGCTCCGATTGTGAGGCTCGAAGAGGTCGCTATCTCTACCGGCGAGGAAGAAGAGGAAGCAATTCTCGATCTGTACGGACTCATCTTCTTCATCTTCTAGGGTTTCTAATTCGTCTTTAATTTTGGCTTTCTTTTTTAAAATTTATTTTTTTACCTTCGTTTTTTTGTTTTTGTTGTTTTGGTTTCAGAAAAGCAAAACTGTACCGTTTCGATAAAGATGGGAAACAGTGGAAAGAGAGAGGCGCAGGGACCGTGAAGCTTCTGAAGCACAAGGAATCTGGAAAAGTCAGGCTCGTAATGCGCCAATCTAAGACTCTCAAGATCTGCGCTAATCATCTAGGTCAGTCTTTTTTTTTTTTTTTTTTTAATCAAAGTTTTGTTTTTATTTTGGTTTTTATATATTTGCCGTTTTTCTCTGTTTGGTTGCTTAGAAATTGCAAAAGAACAGTAATTACACGAAAATTATTCCCTTCGTTATTTAATTTTTTGATTAATTTTTGTTTTTTTGTTTTTAATATCTTTGCTATTATAATCTGTTTGGTTGCCTAAATTGTAAAAGAACAGAATTAACTAATACACAAAAAATAGTCCCTCAGTTTGAAGCTATCACGATTTTTTAGTCTAGTGGAAGCTTTTTATTATCTTCTATTTTTTTTTTCTTTGCTTGAAATTTAGTAAACCTAAGCAAATTGAATCATAGAATTTTGGCTTTGAGGAAGCATGGAATTCACATTGATGAGTTATGCTTTTTTTTTTTAAAATTTTTTTTTATTTAAAAATTTTAATTTATTATTGAAATTATATTTGGGTTTGGAAAAAGGCGTGTTTTTGATGTATTTGGCATGTGTTGCAGTTATTCCGACCATGACAGTGCAAGAGCACGCTGGAAACGAAAAATCATGTGTGTGGCATGCTACGGATTTTGCAGATGGGGAATTGAAGGATGAGCTCTTCTGCATTAGATTCGCTTCGCTTGAGAGTGAGTGTTCTTTTTCTAATTTTTAGCTTCTTTGCGTGCCTGAATATACGTATAAAAAAAATTATGTCTTTTAGTAGTCCTTAGCTGTTTCCTTTGTGTGTTTTTGTGAGATGTTTGATATGCTCCTTTAATTATAATTCAAGCTCTAAGTTTAGGGGAACTTAGATGTGAAGGTTCTCTCTTTTTAGAGAAGGGGAGTCTGGTAAAGGTTTGGATGATAAGTAGTTTTGAATTGTTGAAAATTATTTGCAGATGGTCATGAACAGTCTAAGATCCAATTTGTTGTCATAGAAGCTTATTGTTGTTATTTTAATTTGTAAGGCAATTGAATGCTTTGTTTATAACTTCGGTGAAGGCTTTGAGAGAAGACTAAGCTTGATAGTATTTTTGAGGTTTTTGTACTGTATGTGTTGTTATGAATCTTATGGTTACATGTGGGTAGAGAAATTCGTGGCCGCTCTTTTACTGGTGGGTGTGGCTTTGTTTTATTGTCACTTGCTATGGTTGTATGTGGGATGAGCAACAGAGCTTGTTTCAAAGATTCTTTCTTGTGTCATTGAAAATTACTTTTGGTTTTAATAAATCATTACATTTTCCAGAAATTGTTAAAAGATAGTTCTCTATGTGGTTCTATGTAATGCTGGAAACTAAATTCATCTTTGGAGCTTATATTTATGTTTTGTACTGACATACTTCATGTAATTTTGGTCACTTGACAACAACTGCATGTGATAAACTAATGTCAACTGATCTATGATTCAGTGAGAATTTCTTCTTTTTTCTTTTAATCGAAATTGGAGTTGTGGGGACTGGGGAGTGAGGTATAGCACATTGTTGCTCTGGCATACAAAGCAGCACCCTAGCTACATCCTTAATGGCCTGTTTGGAAGTTTAAAGAGGGAGGAGAGTAGAGGGGAGTAGAGGAAAGGAGAGTAGTGGGGAGGAGAGTAGAGGGGAATGGTTATCCTCCACCTTGTTTGAATGTTTTTAAAATTAGTGAGGGGGAATTGAGTAATTAGTTCTTCCTCTTATTTGGATATTTTAAAAATTAGGAGGGAGAGGAGAGTAAATGATTTAAATAGACTAGCAACATTTTGAAACCTAGCAACATTTTTGACCGTCAAAAAAGGCTTCAATCAATGTCCAACGGTTCACATAAATCTTATCCAAACCCAAAACCCTCAGATTCACTCCATGTGTCCCTCTCTCACACTCACTATCAAAAATGTTGGCGATGCACGCGCCATCCTCACTCATAAACCCACTCCAGCTCTTTCGCTCTCATTCTCTATTCTCTCGCGCCATTTCACCATTTCAGCCATAAGATCTCTCTTCGTCCGAACGGTGGCTTCAATGGCTGGAGTGAACTCCTCGCCAGACCACGTCGTCAGAACCTGGTACTTGGTGCCAGAGCTCCAGCTCTGAAACCCTGGCACCAGCTCTGAAACCATCGATTCGTTGTCCCTCTCGATTACTCCCTCGAACCTTGCTCTTCTCCTAAAATCTCCGTTTTTGCTTGCGAAGTCGTTGCCGGTACTGGAAAACTTTATTCATTTCGTTAAAACAAAGCCTTAATTCGTGTTATCTTTGTCATTTTGTGGCTTTAATTTCTGTTTGGGTGCTCTGAAAATGGAGGAAAAGGGAAAGGAATTGAAATTTGAGTATTGTGTATTTTGTTTGTTGTTTTGTTTGTTAGAAAATAAAACTATAATTACACTTTTTGAAGAAAAAAGTGTTTGTTTTTGGTGGCTTTTCGGGTTCTGAATTTCTAAAAACTTAGCATTAAATTATTTATTTTCTCAAAAAACAAACAAAAATTATTTATATAATTAGATTGTAATTTTGTTAATTTAGAAAGGATAAATTAGAGAATTCATTTGATTAATAATTTCTCTACTCTACTTTCCCTCCAAATCTCTCCAATTTGGGGGAATTAAAAATGAGGGGTTAGAGGTAGTCCAAACCCCTCCAAATCCCTCCCCCTCTTTCCTTAAAAAACTTCCAAATAAAGTAATTGAATTACTCCCCCTCCCTCTACTCTACTCCCTCTCATTTTTTAAACATCCAAACAGGCCATAAATGAAGGAGGATTTTTTGCAAATTGCTGCTTCTCTGTTTTTCTAGATATTGGCAAACTTGCAGCTTATACGACCATTAAATGTGTTATGTGGTAAAATTTAAAAATACACGTGGATGCTTTTAGAGCCTCTATGTAGGGCGTTAGAGGAACCTGGTTTGGAGGGAAAGTCTGACCTACACACTATCCGATTGTGATTTTCAAGTGGGAGACAGTTACAGCTCTTGTGAATTGAAATTGGAAACTTTTTATTCTTTGTAATATGTTTAGAACTCATAAGTTTACATGTTTAACATAGTTGTTTTTATTCAGACTGCAGGAGCTTCATGGAAACATTTCAAGAGGTTGCCGAATCACAGGGAAAGAAAGAGGATAATAAAGATGCGTCAGATACTGCTGGACTCTTGGAGAAATTGAATGTTGGGGATGATAAAACCGAGGGTAAAGAGCAGGAAGAGAAGCCTGATGTGGCCAAGGAGGAGCATAAGCAAACCTACAAGGAGGAGGATAAGAAAGCTGTAGATGACCAAGCAAAACCGGTGGCAGAGAACAAGGATGAGCCAGCTTCATAGACTAAACAGAGCACTGTTGATATATTTGAACAGTTTATCAATATAGGTGTTGGTTTGGTTGGCTAGTAAAGGTTGTTTTTCCCACTAGTTTGGGGAATGCAGCTGTATTTACGTAGTTTATTGAAATTTTTGGTAATCTATGGATGTGGATGATGGTTTGTCTGTTGGTCTTGAATTATGTTTTTTTTTTTTTTGGTCAAATGTGTTTCATTACTTTTTTTTTTGAGGGTGCAGTTTCATTACCTATGATAGATTGTTTGCAAGGTTCTCATTAGTTTCTTTTCAAGTATTTTACAGGCTTTATTATTAAGTAATCACATAATAAATCCTAAGGTTTAATCTTAGTTTAGATTAGGGGTGGCAAAGTAAGTCCAAACTCATTTGCCCACCCATACTCACCTACTCTAATTGAATCCAAGCTTACTCAATTATTAGTTGGATTAAACAGGTATCAACTCAATTAGACTCAATAATTATTGGGTTTTAACTAAAAACCCAATTTAATCCAAAAATAATATATTCAAATTCAACACAGCCCTTTTTATTAAAAAAAAAAAAAAACCAAACAAACAGCACGTTTCAGTGTTTCAAGTTTTTCATTTTCCTTCATTTTCTCGGCCTCCAAACACTTCTCTCTCTCTCTTGCTTGCTCTCTCTCTTTTCCTATCTCACTATTGCTCTCACACAGACGCAGACAAACTCAAGCTAACAGCTCTGTCTTGCTCACAACTCAAACACTTCTCTCTCTCTCTCTCGCTTGCTCTCTCTCTTTCCCTATCTCACTATTGCTCTCACACAGACGTAGACAAACTCAAGCTCATAGCTCTGCCTTTCTCCACAAAGCACTCTCTCTGCCTAGGATTTTCTTCTGCCAGCCTTCCCTCCACCTAGCCCAGCCCTCTCTCCCCTTTGCCTAGATCTCTCCGCCTAGCCCCCTCTCCCTTGCGTTGGTTTTGTCTTGGAGGTTTGGGTTTTTTTTGGTGGGTCTAGAGCACAAAAATTGGCAATGATTGTAATGGGGATTTCTTGGTGGATTGTTTGGGTTTTTTTGTAGTTGTTGTAGATCGTGGGTGCGTGGGGCTCGTGGGTCAGTGATGGTGGTTTGTGGCGGTGGCGATGTTGAGAAGGTGGGGTTGGTGAAGGTGGAGAGGCGTTGGAGAGGATAAGAGTTGGATCTCTGGAGTGGTGATGCCAGTGAGGCCATTTTTTTTTAATTTCTGGTACCGGAAATGAATTTTCTTGGGAAAGTTAGAGAGGGAAAATGAATGAAATGAAAGTTTCTTGCAAAATCAAATAGAGAAAGAGAAAGAGAGAGCAGAAGTGAGAGTTTTTTGGTCAGAGTTGAAGTGGGGAGGCAATGGAGGAGAAAGAAAAAGAAATTTTAGATCCAAGAAAAGTTTTTCCTTTGTTTTTTCTTTTTCCCAAGAAAGTAGAGTGGGAGTCCAAGAAAGTGATGAGGTTTACACTTTAATGGTATTTTGGTAATTTTGATAATTGGGTAATTGGGTGAGTTGAGGTTTACCCATAATAATTAGGTTGAGTTGGATTTGAGTTAGAAGTAATTAGTTAAATGGGTTTTAATGAGTAAATGAGTTTTATAAATCCAACCCAATTATGCCCACTCCAAACCCATCCAAACCCGCCCATTTGACACTCCTACTTTAGATCTAGACCTTAAAATTTCAACTGCAATAATGTCCTGTAATTTTAAAAACTGTTGCAATCTAAACCCTAGGGCGACTCTATCAATTTAAAGCAGCAAGAATTCATGTAAGTGTCAATTTGGACAACACCTTTTATTGAAAATTTACGTTCTCATCTTATAAGATCATATCAGTATATCAGTATACAGCTTACCAGTTATTAAAAAAATAATTCACACTTAGGCCACGGGGCAACTGAACCCTTTATACTGGTCTTTGAAAGGATGAATCCCCTTTGTCTTCAGCTGGCATTAAAAAAAAAAAAGTTTACAAACATCAAACAACACTAGCAACGAACTGCATGTATACATTATTTATTTATTTATTTTGCTCTTATTAGTTTATATTGCAACCGAAAAAACTAAATTTAACCATGATAAAATTGTCCCCAATAACTCCGCACCTGATTCTTTTTTTTTGTGCTCGCCGATGGAATTTCTTTCAAAGATTCAGCTGAGGAAAGATCTTGATAAGAATGTCATCAACGTGTCTGTAATACCGTTTTCTCCACCTCTTCCAATACATTAGGGGCCCAACAACAACCCAAAAGCCGAAAATAAATCCAAGTTCTGCACTTACGTAGTTCCAATCTGTCCAAATCCAAGATTTACATTGAGTTTCTTCAAATGTTGGAGGCAACGCTCCTGTCTCATCATATTTGCACTCTACATTCAAAGGGAAGCCTCATAATCCTTTGTTTCCTTCATAGGAAGTTTCCAAGAATGTAGCAAACTGCTTGATTTGAGGTATCTGCCCCACCAATTGGTTGAAAGAAAGGTTAAGAACTGACAGGAAAGTAAGACCGTCTGCAAGTTGCATAGGTATCGCCCAAGTAAGCCTGTTGCTTGAGTTTGTGAAAGCATTATGCGACAAGTTTAGGACATATAGTGATTTGAGCTCTCCTATTTCTTCTGGTATTGGTCCTTCAAGTTTGTTGCAGGAAATGTCAATAGAGGTGAAGATATTTAGAATCTTCACCAGATCGAGGTCTTGACCTTTACTGGTAACTGTTATTGCATCTTGATAATAAAATTGACTAAATTTTTGGACTGCAAATTGGATATGATTGAGCACTGGCTGGACCTTGTCTTCATCATTTAGCATTGCGTTCGTAGAAAAGGATTTTATTTGAAGTTGACCAGCAAATTTGTTTGAAGCAAAGTCTAAAATTTGAAGCATTGGCCAGTTGACATTTGTTCCTCCACAATCAATAGATCCATAAAATTTGTTAGATCTCAAGACAAGGACACGTAACTTGGATAAGTTCCTCAAGTAACACGGGAAGGTATCCTTGATGTGATTGTTACCAATGTCAAAGATCACCAAGTTTATGCAATTGGCCAGAGACCTTGGAACCACTCCTTCAAGTTGGTTTCCATTGAGACCTAGAGTTTGCAAACTACAATTGCCAGGAAATATATCAGATATTGTGCCACTTGGTTTATTTCTCCTCACATCCAACACCCCCAGATTCTTGCTCATCTGGATCAAGCATTGGGGAATCGTGCCATTCAGGGTATTATTAGACAAATTAAGAACTTGAAGATATGTAGCGTTGCATAATGATTGAGGGATACTCCCATGGAATTTATTGCTTGAAATAGAGAAGAAATATGCAACAGAAAGGTAGTCACCGATGCTAGCTGGTATGGCAGAGTTGAAGTTATTCATCGAGAAATCCAAGTATGTGGCATTTGGTGGGAGAACCGGGAGTTCCCCCTCAAATTGGTTGGAGTGAAGGTCTAGGACACTTAGGACACTAAAACTAGAAAGATTGAGTAATGGTCCTTCCCGTGTCATCACTAGGTGGTTAAAAGAGAGATCTAAGACCAAAATATTACTAAATTTCCAAATCCAATTGGGAATCTCTCCATGAATCTGGTTATTTGAAAGGTCCAAAATGGTTAATATGGATTGGTTTATCAAGAAATCCGGAAATACTTTCAACTTGCAAGAAGCTAATTTCAATGTGGAAACTTGGGGAAAGGAGAATAACGGAGAACTTGTTCCATTATATTCAATCGACAACCTATCGTTTGAAAGATCGAGATTGAAAAGATTTCTCAACTGTTGAATCACATTAAGCTGCAAGGAGCTGTTGAAGTTATTTGAAGAAAGAAAGAGCTTCCGAAGACCTCGGATTTTGAAGATGGACATGGGTATTGACCCTTCCAAGTAGTTGCTACTCAAATCAAGTATCTCCAGTTGGCAAGAAGACGCGTTGGAAACTTCATTGAGTTGACCAGAAAATTGGTTGTTGGAAAGTTGTAATGTTTGCAATGAAGGAAGGGAAAAAAAGGAGACGGGAATATTTCCTTCAAGTGAATTGTAACTTAACTCAAGATTCACCAGATTCAAAAGATCTTTCCAGTTAAGGGAATCAATCTTACCTGTTAAATGATTACGAAAAAGGTATATCTGAGTCAAATTCTTGGCCATGCTGAATGATGGAATTGGTCCGGTGAAGTTGTTTGATGACATGTCCAATAAACCAATTGAGTAAGATCTGCCATAGAGCTCGGTATTGATCCACTGAAATTACAAACTGAAAGATCTATTATGGACAACATTTTAAGGTCACCAATAAAATCTGGCAGTGCCCCTTGAAGTAGATCATTATATGATAAGTCAAGCTTCTGCAGTGTTTGAATTTGGAAGATCTTTTTTGGAAATGTTCCAATCAATCCACAAGAACTGAGAACCAAGGAAGTCAGATTTGTGAAATTTGCAAAAAATTCTGGAACGGGAGCATTAAAAGGATTATTATAGAGACGAATAACTGAGAGGGACTGAAGCTTCAATATGGAAGAATCAAAAGGTCCTGAAAGATAACAGTCTGACATGCTCAACACACTCAGATTTGGCAGTGAAGATGATAAGGCCTGACACCACTCATACCCTTGCACTGATATATTTAGACCATCAAGATAAAGTTCCTTCAGCTCCGAAAGGTTCTGAACTAGCATAGCTAAATTTGGGTCCTCAAGTTTCAACATAGAATCAGCCAAGAAATAAAGGGTAGACAAATCGAGAGTAACCAACCTTGTGAGGCTTGAAATCGCATTAGGGATAAGCATGCATTTGACAAGTTCAAGTACCTCAAATTCTTCAGCTTTTTAAACTCCGTTGGAATCCGACTGTTGAAGCAGTTATAAGCGAGATTCAGGTTCTCAAGATACTGGAGACTGAAAAGGCTACTTGAATTGTCAAGTCCAGCCTTCATGGATTCGTTGAACAGGTTGAGACCAATAACTCGTCCCTCTTCGCTGCAGGTTACACCTTCCCACAAACAGCAATCAACACTTCCATTCCAACGCACCAGTTTTGTGGACAACGTACTGTTGAACTTGAGGGTGTTCTTCAATTCAAGCAAATAGGATTGTTGATCGCCAAGACATTGGCCAGACACCACAAAGATACCAAAGCTGACGAAAAGTGAGCATATTGGTATCAAGAAGAGCCACGAAAAGTAGGGAATTTTCATTGGGGGCTGTAATAAGAAACGCTAATGCAATCAAGAATTGAAGATGTGATGAAATTAATGGTTAGTTCAGGAGGGCAAAGATCTATGAACATGGCCTTATTGACCTGTGACTCAAAGTCTTAGTGGACCCAAAAGGACAAAACCACTCAGAATGTAGAATTGGGAGGTAAACGTCGTACTCAACTCACCGTCTCTAGCGTAGACAATATATAGTTGCCATTGACTCATTTTCTCATTAACTCGTTGACTCATTGACTCGTTGCAAATTTTACAAAGGTTAGGTCGAAGATCTATGAACATGGCCTTATTGACCTGTGACTCAAAGTCTTGGTGGACCCAAAAGTCAAAACCACTCAGAATGTAGAATTGGGAGGTAAGCGTCGTACTCAACACACCGTCTCTAGCGTAGACATTATATATTTGTCATTGACTCATCTTCTCATTGACTCGTTGCAAATTTTACTAGCAAAAGGGGAGGTAAAAAAATACATATTTTGCATCCTTAAACACTATTTTATCTCTTTTATCAACTCACCTAATAATACATCAAACATTACAGTTTTTATTTTTACCTACAACTCAATAAAATAATATAAGCTATCCTATCATCTCATTCTTTTTCTCTTCTCTCCCATCTATTTCTTTCATCTTTTTTGTACTTTCTATATTTGCTTTTACTTTTAGCAACCATGAAAACCATGAATAGGAGGTTGTATATATACAACCTTACTATTCATGGTTGCTAAAAATTTTAAGCAACCCACCCTTGGATGGGGCTCAATTTGAGCGGGTGGGTTGCTAAAATAGCAACTTGGGGGGTTTACACCCCTAATGCTAATGCTCCCAAGGCAAGGATACTTGGTTTTTATTTTTTATTTTTTATTTTATTTTATTAAAGGATGAGGACGCTTGGTTTATTTGGCTGCTAAACCAACAAATATTCATATTACATGAGATATATTTTTATTTCACTCACATTTTTTATCTATACTAGTCATAGATTCACGCGATGCGTGAGAATAGATGATCATTTTGTAATTGTAATATAATGTATAATTTGTTATCAAAATTTTTTTGAAGATAATTTTGCTCTCCCTAAAAATTAAAAAATTTCTAATTATTTTTCATCTTTCTATCTCTAGCAATATATCATTATATTTTTTTTTAGAGACAGTTTCAACCTATGACATCTGCTCCGATGATACTTCTCTATTATCAGACTAAGACACCAGTCAGTTTTTGGTGTAGGCGGGGATTGATCTCTAGATCTCTTATTCAACCATGAGAGACTTTACTAGTTAAACTAACTAGAACCCACTATTATTATATTATTTTGGATGTGTTTGATTGATATTATTCTTGTATAAGGTGGTCCATATTCTTTGAAATTATATTATAGTATGCTATTTTTTTTTTCTACAACTAAACTTTTTAAGTTTCAAATAAATTATTCAAGAGATTATCATGATAATCAAAACCCATAAAAAACTTATACTGAATATGTATAATTTATTCTTTAAATTTTATTGTACAAAATTTGTTCTTCCAAAAAATTAAACAATTTCAAAAAGTAATTTCCATCACTCTATTTTTACAAATATATATATTTTTATTTTTTATTTTTTATGTTTTTTTACTATTATTATTATTCATTTTTTGAAATGGTCCATATTCTTCTAACTATTGTTATTATGCAATATATTTTCCTAATTTCTTTTGATACAACTAAAATTTTTAAGGTGTAAAGTTATTATTCAAATTCTCATTTTCTTAAGGAAATTATTATGATAACAAAAACTTATCCTATAATTACAATTGATATTACTCAAATAATTGATAGTACTCTCAACTAAAATTTGTTTTTTTCCATTCTTAAGTAAGTACACCGAATTGTACCAAATGGACTGAAGTAGACAGAATGAACCAAATATACCGAATTTGGCAGATGTGGAACAAATGGACCAAAGTGAACTGAATTGTACTGAAATGTCCCAAAGTGGACCAAAGTGAATGAAGTAGATCGAGTAGACTGAATTGGACCGAAATGGACTGAAGTGGACCAAATTGGGCTGAAGTGAATGAAGTAGATCAAATGGATCGAATTGGATTGAAATAGACCAAAGTAGACCGGATGGACGAACATGACCAATTTTATATGTTACCTAATTTTTTTTTTCTTTACGACTAAAGTTTTAAGTTTCAAATTTCTTATTCAAATTCAATTATCACTTCCAAAATAACTAAGTATTAACTCGAAAAAAAAAAAAAAAAATCAAACCAAAGCTATAAGAGGGAGAGAGACAACTTGTGATGAGGAACTCAAAAATACAACACCAATAGGTATTAACCTAAAATAGAGTTTCAAAAAACACAATGACTCATAAACCTAAAGTAGAGTTGTAAGGAAGAATATAAAATCAAGAGAGAGAGAATAATCACTTTTTCAAGAAAGAATATGAGAGAGAATAAAAAATTTATAGAAAATAAGATGAAAAGAAAAAGAGTAAAATTATAAGATATAGTAATAAACACCAAATTATCCAAGTCATGCTATGTGAAAGAATAACATTATATTTTTTATATACTATATTTGTAATTCAATAAGATAACATCTATGAAATTAAAGAAAATAAAAAAGATAACAATTTAAAAATACAAAAATAAATCACATCAACCTAAAGCAGAGTTATAAAGAACAAAAAAAATTCATTAATCTGAAGTAGAGATGCAAGAAAAATAATAAAATTCACCAAAAAAATGAAACAAGAATGAGAGAGAGAGAGAGGGAGAGAGAAATAACCTTTTGTGTGTAGGAAAACTACGCATAGAATGAAAGAGTGAATTGCAAATTTAAAGTAAGAGGATAGCAATAAGAAGAGCCAAAAATAAAAGGAAGATAAAGGGATAGAGGAAAAGGGATAGAGGAAAAGCGATATTAAGGTAGATAATAGTGGGGATATGAAAAGGTAAAAGGGAGGGGAGCGGTTGGAGAATATGTAAAAATAAGTGGGGAAATTAATTATCGAAAGATGATGAGTTGAGAGAAAGAAAAAATGATTGATTATAGAGAATGTGTGAAATGAAAAAAAAAAAAAAAAATCGTGACATAGCGATGATGTGGCTGAACTGGAGCGCAACAACTATAAATGCTACGCTTTAACATTTAGAAATATATAGACCAGTGAATTTCTTGCGGGTGTACATTATAAAATTATTATTATATGAAAACATTCTGTTAAAAAATTATCCTAGTAATACATGGTTTGAATGAACTCAAAAATATTTAATTATTTTGAGTAACATAATTGCATAATTTTAAGTATCTTTGATTGCATGTATTATTAAATTTGCTTTTATGTTTTACTAGTTTTATTTATTTATTTATTTTTTAAGCAATTAAAATTGAGCAGGAATGTCATATTCCAAATAAACTGTTTTAAAATATATAAATTAGAAAAATAACTACATAAATTTTTTTGAAAGAGCCCAGCTTTTAATCCTCACCCCAATTTATTGTGAGAAACAAAAGAGTTACATAAATGACATTTTTATATTAATAATTAGTGCACCACCTATAGAAACTTAATACTTAGAAATGAATGCATGTACCTCATAAACACATAACAAGAAATTAATATATTGCATGTCATAAAAATTACGAGTATTCTATTCCTTTTTCAAGGCATGCGCCACATGGCAAAACTTTAGGGTATTGTAGCTTGGGATAAAACCTAAAGAACAAAATTATTAGTTGGAAACTTAGGATAACATATATTAAACACCTTTTATTTTGAAGATTTATCAACCAACACGTTAGCAAGCCATTATGATGCACAATATCATCTATTTTTTGTAGGCGAAAAGCACATTTTAGTCCCTACATTTTCAGCCGATTTCATTTTAGTCCCTACATTTTATTTTTACCGCTTTTAGTCCCTATCTTGAAAAACGTTTCCCATTTTGGTCCCTGCCGTTACATCAGAGACGGAAAATGCACACGTGGCAAACGGCAAAATTAAAAAAATATTAAAAATATTTTATTTTACTTTAAAATAAAATTAAATTTTAGTTATCAATAATTTTAAAATAAAAATATTAAAAATTTTAGTTAAAAATAAGTTCTTCATGTTCTTCCCCCAAGAACGTGATTGCCCAGAAAAAAAAAATAGAGCAAAGATTCAAATTTTAACAATCATTTCTGGTGTTCTCTTTTCAGTCAGGTTATCAAAATATCAAAAGAGTAAACACGAATAGAACACAGTGCATTTCCATATCAGATCTGATGCAAAACCCAAAAGATAAACTAGATCTAGAACTTAAATCAAAATCAAAATCTCCTTCACACGGTCTTCGTGACTCCTCCGTTCCTTTGCTTTTCACCTTCTTCTCCTTCTCCTTCCATCTTAATATCTACCCAATAAAACATACCCAGCAAACATATCCAGCAAACCCATTAAAATACCCAACAAACCCAGCAAATCTAGCACAATATCAGGAAAACCCAAATCAATCCACCAGCAATTCTTAACAGCAAACCCACGGCGGCTTAGTCACGGCGAGTACGGCACCACCCCGATCCACAGCGAGCACCCCGATTCACAAACTACGGCACCACCCTGATCCACCACCACGGCACCACCCCGATCTGCCACATCAAACCATGAGCTCCACCAAACTATGAGACCCACGGAGGCTTGATTCAAGGGAAAATAGAGAGAAAAAAAAAAAACAAAAGAAGAAAAGAAAGGGAAGACAGGGACAAGAGAGGGGGAAGAATGGAATGAGAGAATCAGAACTGAAAAAGAAAAAAGAAAAAAAAAAAAAAAAGAGAACTTAAATCAAATCATTTCTGGTGTTCTCTCTTCAGTCAGGTTTAGCTTGATTTCAGTGGTGCTGGGTTAGTTTCAGTGGTTGGGGCTTGTTCGACTTTGAATTGGTGTGGGTTTTCAGTGGTGCTGTGTTGTTTTAGTGGCTGGAGCTTCTTTGAATCGGTGTAGATTGGTTGTTTCAGTGGTGCTGGGATGTGATAGTTGCTGGGGCTTCTTTGAATCGACGTGGGACCTGGTTTAGATTAGATTTTGATTTTGATTTAAGTTCTAGATCTAGTTTATCTTTTGGGTTTTGCATCAGATCTGATATGGAAATGCACTGTGTTCTATTCGTGTTTACTCTTTTGCTATTTGATAACCTAACTGAAAAGAGAACACCAGAAATGGATTGTTCTGTTTTTTTTTTTTTTTTTTTTCTAGGCAATCACGTTCTTGGGGGAAGAACATGAAGAGCTTATTTTTAACTAAAATTTTTAATAATTTTATTAAAAGAGAACACCAGAAATGGATTGTTCTGTTTTTTTTTTTTTTTTTTTTCTAGGCAATCACGTTCTTGGGGGAAGAACATGAAGAGCTTATTTTTAACTAAAATTTTTAATAATTTTATTTTAAAATTATTGATAACTAAAATTTTATTTTATTTTAAAATAAAATTTAATATTTTTAATATTTTTTTTAATTCTGCCGTTTGCCACGTGTGCATTTTCCGTCTCTGATGTAACGGCAGGGACCAAAACGGGAAGCGTTTTTCAGGATAGGGACTAAAAGCGGTAAAAATAAAATGTAGGGACTAAAATGGGAATTGCCTGAAAATGTAGGGACTAAAATGTGCTTTTCGCCTTTTTTGTACCAAAATTATTTTAAAATTTATATATTAAGAAAATAAAATTATTTATGGTTGAATATAAATAAATAAGAAAAAAAAATGAAATAATTCATCAAGACCTTTGCTTAGGTGAAAGGTTAAATGTATACTGTATAGTACTTTTTTTTTTCTTTTTTTAAAGAATAGTGACATCTGACACTAATTAAATAAGTGAAACACAAAATGAATGAATTCTGAAAAAATGCACAACATAGTGAAATCTAATGCTCTCACATGTGAGGTTTCTAGGCACCTTTTATTTTGAAGATTCATCAACCAACATGTGAGCAAGCCATTTATGATGCACAATACCATTTATTTTGAGATTTTTTTTTTTTTGCTCTAAAAGAAATATATATACCTTGCTAAGTAATTACACAATAAATATAATAAAATTTAAATACTAGGAAAATAAAATTAGTTATTTTTTAATATAAATAAATAATAATAATAATTAAATAATTCATTAAAACCTATATTTAGGTGGAATGTTTAATGTATGGTGCCTATTTTTCTTTCATAAAACAGTGACACATGACACTAATTACAAGATGTGGTGGAACTGTAATTAAAGAATTCTAAAAAAAATGAGTAACATGGCGGAACCTAATACTCTCACACATGGATGTGATTGAGCACTGGTTGGACCTCATCTTCATCATCCAAGATTGCCTTAGTAGAAAAGGATTCTATTTGAAATTGTACAGTAAATTTGTTTGAAGTTAGGTCTACAATTTGAAGCATTGGCCGTTGACATTTGATCCTCCACAAACAAAAGATCCGTAAAATTTGTTAGATCGCAAGACAACTTAGACAAGGACATGTATCCTGGATATGTTCCTCAAGTAACACAGGAAGAAGGCATCCTCATTATGGTTTTTACTTGTTACAATCAGATATACTCCCAGAATATAGGAAATAATACATGCATGTTTAATGTTCTTATCAGATTCTCTAGCTATTTCAAGTTTGAATCCGCGCATGAGTACATCTAAGATGCATGGACAATGCACTAGTTTTAGTGGTATACACCCACTTAATGTTTTTTTCTCAATCTCTCGTCCAGTGAGGCAGGGAAGTTGCCTTTGCTCTTCCCCGACTTGCAGCAGTTACAAGTTAAAAACTGAAAATATGCTGCAACTTATCAGCCATCATCTGATCTCAATTACCCAATTAATAGCACTAAAACAGTGCCATATACCAAAAATGCAGGCAAATCATGTCAAAATCATCATCATCAAATTTTTTTTCCTTGATGCATTATTATTTTCTGTTATTTACTCATCGATTTTTTTTTAGACGCCAAATGCAGCTGAGAGAATGCCTACCTGATCTGTCACCACATATTTTATTATTATTAACTTTTTTATAAATGGAATTCATCATTGAATGCAATTTTACTGAGACAAAAATGTTATTAATGCAGAAATTGCTTAGTATGATAACAGAGAACCTTTTACCAAAAAAAAAAAATAAATAAATAAAATAACAGAGAACCTCGCATGTAAATATGTCTCAGCAATCTCGTTCAAATTTACTGCAGCTTTTATTCCAAATACATTGAAACCTAAAGAGAAAACATAAAATTAAGTAAAAAGTAACAACTTTTAGTTTTACATGATATATGGAAAAAGTAATGCTCTAAAACGTTGTAATTATGCCTAACCCTTTCTTCTTCTTCTTCTTTTTTTTTCCCTGTAACATGATACGGCATTTTATTCAAATAACGGAAAAATTAGATTCTTATACCTAACCAAATAAACTCAATAAGCCACGAAATAAGCAAGCCAAACAAAGATAAACTACCATTAGTACCACACACTTTGCTGCAACTACCCTATCATTAGTGCCTCCGCCCTTGATATTTGCGTGCTCGTCTATGACGGTATTTAATTCCAAGATTCAGTTGAGGGAAGATCCTGATAAGAATGTCATCAACGTGTGTGAAATACCATCTACTCCATCTCTTCCATAACATAAGGGGCCAAATGACAATCACAAAACCAAAAATAAATCCTAGTTCTGCACTTAAGAAATTCAAATGAATTTCTCTAGAATTCGAATGAGTTTCTTGAAATGTTGGAGGTGGCGATCTTGGCACTAGAGCACAATTTTTATTCAAAGGAATACCGCATAATCCTCTGTTCCCTTCATATGAATCATTTGTAAACGTAGAAAATTGCATGCCTTGTGGAATTGGCCCCACCAATTGATTGAATGAAAGGTTTAGGAATGAAAGGAAAGTAAGACTATCTGCAAGTTGCACAGGGATCTCCCCTGTAAGGTTGTTGCTTGACAAGTCCAATGATTCCAATTGAGTCAAGTTGCCCAGAGATGGTGGAATGTGGCCTGTAAGAGCATTACGCGAGAAGTTGAGAATTCGTAGCGATTTGAGCTCTCCTATTTCTTCTGGTATTGTCCCATTAAGATTGTTGCAGGATACATCAATCAAAGTGAAAAGAGTTAAAATCTTAACCAGCTCAATGTCTAGACCTTTAATGGTAACTCTTATCATATCTTGATAATAATTTTGACCAAATTGTAGGATTGGAATTTGGACATCATCCATCATTGCTTTCCAGGCAGAAAGGGATCCTCTTGGAAGCTGACCAGTAAAATTGTTTGAAGCCAGGTCAACAATTTGAAGCATCGGCCAAGAGGTATTTGGCCCTCCACAATAAATGGACCCATAAAATTTGTTAGATCTCAAGATAAGGACACGCAATGAGGATATGTTCTTCAAGTAACATGGGAGGGCATCCTTTAGTTGGTTGTTCCCCATATCCAGGACCTGCAAATTTTTGCATTTCTCCAAAGACTTTGGCACCGCTCCTCCTAATTGGTTTCCATTGAGATTTAGAGTTTGTAAACCACAGTTAACTGGAAACGAATCAGATATATTGCCACTGAGTTTGTTTGTCCTCACATTCAGCACCACTAGAGTCTCACTCATCTCATAGAAGCATTGGGGAATTGTGCCACTCAATAAATTACCTGACAGATCAAGAAATTGAAGATATGTAGAATTGCATATTGATACAGGGATACTGCCAGATAATTTATTGTTTGAAAGAGATAAGAAATAAGCAAAAGTAAGGGAGCTGCCAATGCCAGCAGGTATAACAGAGCTGAAATTATTCCTCGAGAGATCCAGATATGTGGCAGATGGTAGGAGAGTTGGGAGTTGCCCCTGGAGTTGGTTGGAATGAAGATCTAGGATAGTTAACGTAGAAGGAAGATTGGGCAAAGGCCCTTCCAGAAGGTTATACGAGAGATTTAGGTAAAAAAGGCCCTGAAACTTCGATAAGGAGGAATTAAAAGGCCCTGAAAGATAACAATCAGACATGCTCAACACCCTTTGATTTGGCACTGATGAAGATAAGGCCTGACACCACTCATTCCCTGGGGCTGATATATTTACACCATCAAGATTAAGTTCCTTTAGTTCCCCAAAATTCTGAACTAGCATAGCTAAATTTGGTTTTTCAATTTTCAGCATAGAATCACTCAAATAAGAATAGGTAGACAAATCAAGGGTAACCAACCTGCTCAAGTTCGAAATCTCAATGGGAATCTGCCCCTCAAAGCCAGCGTTTGACAGGTTCAAATAAATTAAATTCGTCAGATTGCCAAACTGAGATGGAATCAAAGAAGAACTCAACTTGTTATAAGCCAAATTCAGGTTCTCGAGATACTGGAGACTGAAAAGGCTTGAATTGTGAAGTCTACCAGAGATGGATTCGTTGAACAGGTTGAGACCAATAACACGTCCCTCCTCGCTGCAGCTTACACCTTTCCACAAACAGCAATTTTGACTCTCATTCCAGTGTACCAGTTTTGTGGACAGAGTACTACTGAATTTGAGGCTGTTCTTCAATCCGATCAACAAATCTCGCTGATCATGAAGACATTGGTCAGACACGACAAAGATACCAAAGTTGGCAAACAGTGAACATATGGTGATCAAGTAAAGCCAGGAAAAGAACGGAATTTTCATTGTAGACTGTATAAGATACACTCTTACAATCAAGAATTAAGAGTGAAGAAATTAATGGTTGGTTCAGGAGGGTATAGACCTATGAACATGGCCTTAATGACCTGTGGCTCAAGTCTTGGTGGTCCCAAAACCACTCGGTTTTGGCAATTGGCATGGCTAGTCAAGAATGGGAGGTAAGATGATTGCAACTTCGCTTCACTTGAAGTAATGGTGATAGGCTTTCGGACAAACTTCGTAGACTCAACACACTGTCTCTAGCGTAGACGATGTAGTTGTCATAAGTCATTGTTTTTTTTTTTTTTTTTTTTTTTTTGTTTTTTTTTTTATTTTTTTTTTATTGCATGTATTATTAAATTTGCTTTTATATTTTGCTAGATTTTGTTTCAATTATTTCTTAAACGGCTGAAATTGAGCAGGAATTTCATATTCCAAATAAATTGATTTAAAATATACAACTTAAAAAAAATAACCACAAATTTCCAAGACCATTATTTCCTAGTGGCGTTGCTTGGAAGAACTCAAATTTAAATCATCCCTCACAATTTTTTGTGAGAAAAAAAAAAAAAAAGAGTTATATAAATGACAATTTTGTATTAGTAGTTAGTGCATCACCGATATAAAGTAAACTAGTGCTAGACCTACGGGATGTGTGGGGATAAATAATTATTTTGTATAGTAATATAACGTATAATTATTTCTCTAAAATTTTTGAAGGTAATTGTTCTCCCTAAAAATTAAAGAATTTCTATTAAGTCTAATTAGGTTTGTTTTGGTCTTATTCAGTCCACTCAGTCAATTTCGGTCCCCTTCAGTCCATTTTAGATTAATTGGAACTTAAATTGATTCTTTTTGTAGGTTATCTTTTCAAGTTTAGTTCAAAAATTCTTTTTTTTTTCTTAATTTTTCGGATTGAAAAGTAAGAAATTTTATTATATTCAAGCTAAACTCTATAGTTTGGGTTAAAAAATACAAAGAAAATAGATATTAGAAATTAGAAATATGAGCCTTAAATGCAATAAAAATGATATATATTCAAAAGTCTCATTTGGTTCACATTGGTTATATTCGGTCCATTCTGGTCCTATGCGATCCATACAGTCCTAATCGGTCCATTCGGTCCTATTTAGTCCATTTTGTCCACTAAAGTTATAGTCGGTCCATTGTGTCTTATTCAGTCTACTTCGGTCCATTCAGTCTACATTGGCTTTATTCGGTCCATATTGGTCATATTCTGTCCATTTCAGTCCTAGAGTTGAGTCTTCTTCGGGTGTTGCACCTCCTCCTCCTTCTTCTTCTTCAGGTGATCCGGCTGCTGACGAGTTTATTGATCTGAATGCTGCTGCTGCTCTTCCACCTTCTACTTTGGATGATTCTAGCATTTGTCGTATGTTGGACATTGTCATGATCGTTCAGGCGGCTCATGGTCAACTTTTGGTGGACGTTCTCACGAAGCTTTAGGCTTTGCGTGTAGAGTTGGCGAGTTTTAGATGGTCACCTCCACCACCTCCTTTTGATGATGAGTCTTGATTGCCCTTTGGCAATTCATCACAAAAAGGGGGAGTACATATGGTGGAGATAGGGAGAGTTTTTTTTTTTTTTTTTTTGGTGTTGTGCACACCGAAAATGGAGCTGATGGGCTTGGGCTCACTCGGACTCACAACTTATTTGTATGGTGGGTTTGGGTTTCCTACACTGGGTTGTCCTCGGCACAAAGACTCAATGAGATCACTTTTCTCTTCTCAACTGCCTGAACCACCTTTCTGCTACCTTCCCTTTCTTCCTCTATCTTTTTGCTCTCGCCTAAATTTTTCCAACCCCCTCTTCTCCCCAAGCTTCTCATATTTATAGTTCAAAATTAGTGGATAGGTTATGATCACTTTCTAGTTAGTGCAGCGGGTGGTCCAGTGTTATTGAACATAAGTGGGTGGTTAGGTGGGAGTAGGAAACAGTGAGTATGGCTTCGGAACTTGGTTCCCACTTCCATAGATATGCTCGGCGGAGGTGCGCCCAAAGGCAATGCCGGGCATACCCTGCACGTCATGCTCGGACGCCGCCCGCGACAATGATCGGTAAGGACTTACTGAGCATAAACAGGAGGCGAACCTTGGGCCAGCATTTTGTGTAGTTTCGGGATGGGCCCGCAGAGAGGGAGAGAATAGGAGTATAGGCCGTATCTTCATATGAGAATAAATGGCCCAAGTGGGACCGGGTATGTGTGCCGTACAGGTGCTTTGGAGCTTTAGATTATATCTAGGTGCTTCACATTATACTTATTTTTTTTTGCTTATGATGTATTTATTTTAATATCTTTATTTTTTATGAGTTATATATGATAGGGGGAGACATTATTGTTTTAAAACCCAGATCTACCTAGTAAATACTCGATGTGAGATTCATCACACACCTACACACATCACACAATTAATCAAATTGGGGTATCACAATCTGTCATGCCTCACCCCCATATGCATGATATTGTCCTCTTTGGACGGCTTGAAGGCTCTCTTAGTCCCTTAAGGTTTTGTTCTTCCCACGTGACACCAAGCCTCATGGGAAAAGGCCTCATACACAACAAGGGAGGGCATTCCTTATAAGCACATTCCTATGTGCTTCCTTAGGCAATGTGGGATTCCATGAAATGCAAGACCCCCTTTTGGGTCACTACAATCCACTCCCCTCACGGGTATACGCGTCCTCACGTGTGAGGCCCACACTTCCGGCTAGGGCATGGCTCTGATACCATCTGTCAGATTGTGATGCCCCAATTTGATTAATTGTGTGATGTGTGTGAATGTGTGATGAGTCCCACATCGGGTATTTACTGGGTTGAACTAGACTTTATTAACAACTGCAAAGAGCCTCAATTGTGACTAATTCTTTTGAGGTATATCGCAGATGTGGCTAGTGCTTTTCCTTGGGTCGTTACATATGGTATTAAAGCTGGCTCGGTAACCCCGTGTGAGCTCGGAGACATTACTCCATAAAGTGGGCCCTAACGAGGACGTTAGGGATTTAAGTGGAGGAGATTTTGATGCCCCAATTTGATTGATTGTGTCATGTGTGTGAGTGTGTGATAAGTCCCACATCGGGTATTTACTGGGTTGAACTGGGCTTTATTACAACTATAAAGAGCCTTAATTGTGATTAGTCATTTTGAGGTATAGCGCAGATGTGGCTAGCACTTTTCTTTGGGTCGTTACATGCTGTCTACACTTGCAACTGATAGATAGTAGTTAGGTTGAATTATTTTTGTTGGGCAATTGTATTGTAATGGGCTATTTTTGTAACTTTGAGCATTATGTTTTATTATGTGTTTTGTCACGGATTGCCAAAGGGGGAGTTTGTTTGGTTCTAAGGATTTAGGATTTAAATGTATTAGAACTTCAATGTGTAATGTTGGCAAACCATGATCAAATAGTAGAGTCTAGAATTAGGCTGCTCAAAGTGTGTTTATATGTAAAGTTGGTATTGAGTGTACTGCAAGATTTATTATGTAAATCTGAAAACTCGATCGATCGAAAATTATACTCGATCGATCGAAGCTCGAGTAGATTGTTTTTCTGCAGATTTTTCCAACTCAGCCCAAACCCATATGACGTGTAGAGTTTTATATTTTGTCTTAAGTATAAAAGGAAAAACCCTAGCCACGTTTTGTAGTTGTTGTTTATGTTGTGTGTATGAATCTCTTATGAGATCTAGAGGCTTTTACCTTCATACATACTTAGGGTTATCAAGATCAAGATTGATGTCGAGAGCTTGGTGATCATTTCAGTTGCTGCATAAAGAGCTTAAAGAAAACACAAGTGGGAGTACTTGTGGTTGCTATGAATCTAAGAAAGAAGTAGTCTGTGGACTCGGAGTTGTCACGTGGTCATGGTAATAAGTTTTCTACTCGAGTTAGCAATAGGATGTTAGTGGTCTAAGTCACTAGTGTAAAACTTCAATTCTTTCATAGTGGATCTGTTTTACCTTGATGATAGTTAGGTTAAATCATCCCCAGGTTTTTTACCAGTTTGGTTTTTCTGGATTATCATATCGTTGTTTTATTTATTTTCCGCACTGTTTCAATGATATGATTTACTTGCGTTAACCTAGATCTAAATAATTTACCTAAGTTAATCACTTGGCTAAATAATTAGGTTAATTTGTTTGTGTTTAAAGGGTCTAAAAACGTACAATATATATAAAGATATATATATATATATCTTTATATATATTTTGCTAAGTAATTTCACAATAAATATATTAAAACATAAATACTAGGAAAATAAAATTAGTTATTTTTTAATATAAATAAATAAGTAAATAATTCATTAAAACCTATATTTAGGTGGAACGTTTAATGTATAGTACTTATTTTTCTTTCATAAAAACAGTGACACGTGACGCTAATTACAAGATTGAGCACTGGTTGGACCAAATGCTCTCACATATGAATGTGATTGAGCACTGGTTGGACCTCATCTTCATCATCCAAGATTGCCTTCGTAGAAAAAGGATTCTATTTGAAGTTGACCAGTAAATTTGTTTAATGAAGCTAGATCTACAATTTAAAGCAGTGGCCAGTTAGACATTTGATCATCCACAATCAATAGACTCATAAAATTTGTTTGATCGCAACACAAGGACATGTACGCTGGATATTTTCCTCAAGTAACACAGGAAGAAGGCATCCTCAATGTGGTTGTTACAATCAGATGTACTCCTAGAATATAGGTACTTATACATGTTTGATGTTCTTATCAGATTCTGTTGGCATCTCAAGTTTGAATCCGTGCATGAGTGCATCTAAGATGCATGGACAATGCACATAATAAAATAAGTTCATCCCACCCATCCCCGAAGCTTCTACTAGACCCACTTAATATTTTTTTCCCAATCTCTCTGCCAGTGAGGCAGGGATGTTGCCATTGCTCTTCCCTGACTTGCAGCATTTAAAAAGTTAAAAAATGACAATTTGCTGCAGCATATAAGCCACCATCTGATCTAAATTATCCAATCAATAACACCAAAACTACGGCCTAGCGTAATACAAAAAATGCAGGCAATATCATGTCAAAATCATCACCATCAATTTTTTTTTTGCTTGAAATATTATTATTTTCTGTTAATTACTCATCCAAAAAAGTTATTAAAAAAAAAAAAAACCACAAATGCATCTGGGAGAATGCCTACCTGGTCTGTCACCACATATTTTATTATATTTTGTTTTATAATTTTTTTTTTTTTTTTTAAAGAAAGTCACCACATCTTGTTGAATGCAAATTTAGTCAGACAAAAATATGTTATTAATGCAAAGATTGCATAGTATGATAACAGAGAAACCCACATGTAAACATGTCTCAGCAATCTCGTTCAAATTTATATACCTACACAATCTCTTTGATTTTCTTCTTTACTGCAGCTTTTATTCCAAATGCATCAAAACCTAAAGAGAAAACATTAAATTAAATAAGAAGTAACAGCTCTTGCATGACATACCGAAAAGGTAACGCTCTAAAAAGTTGTACTTACACCCAACCTCTTTTTTTTTAGAAGAGTGATATGGAATTTTATTCAAATAACTGAAAAATCAGAAAATAACTGGAAAATTAGATACTTATACCTAACCAACTAAATTAGCCATAAAATAAGCAAGCCAAACAAAGATAAACTGCCACTAGTACCACACACTTTGCCGCAACTACCGTATCATTAGTGCCTCCGCCCTTGATTTATGCGTGCTCGTCTTCGACGGTATTTAATTCCAAGATTCAGTTGAGGGAAGATTCTGATAAGAATGTCATCAACATGTTTGAAATACCATCTACCCCACCTCTTCCAAATCATAAGGGGCCAAATGACAATCCCAAAACCAAAAATAAATCATAGTTCAACATTTATGAAATTCAAATGAATTTCTTTAGAATTCAAATGAGTTTCTTGAAATGGTGGAGGTGACGATCTTGGCCCTAGAGTGCACTTTTTATTCAAAGGATATCCACATAATCCTTCATTCCCTTCATAGGACGCTTCCGAAAATGTGGCAAATTGCCTCAAATTTGGAATTTGTCCCACCAATTGATTGAATGAAAGGTTTAGAACTTCAAGGAAAGTTAGACCATCTTCAAATTGCATAGGGATCTCCCCAGTAAGCTTGTTGCTTGACAAGTCCAATGATTCCAGCTGAATTAAGTTTCCCATAAATGGTGGAATGTGGCCAGTAAGAGCATTATGCGACAAGTTGAGAACAAGTAGCGATTTGAGTTTTCCTAATTCTTCTGTTATTGGCCCATCAAGATTGTTGCAGGATAAGTCAATTGAAGTGAATAGAGTTAGAATCTTAACTAGCTCCATGTCTAGACCTTTATTGGTAACCGTTATCACATCTTGATAATAACATCCCATGACTTCTATTTTTCCATATTGGAGGTGTTCAAATTGTGACTGGGCATCATCCATCATTGCCTTCCAGGCAGAAAGGGATTCTCTGGGAAGCCGACCAGTAAATTTGTTTGAAGCGAGGTCAACAATTTTAAGTATTGGCCAAGTAGTGTTTAGCCCCCCACAATCAATGGACCCATAAAATTTGTTAGATCGCAAGATAAGGACGTGCCCCTTGAAGTAGTTCGTTATTTGATAATTCAAGCGTCTGCAGTGTAAGAATTTGAAAGAAATTTTCTGGAAATGTTCAATTCAATCCACAATGAACGAGATTCAAGGACGTCAAACTTAAGAAATTTGCAAAAAATTCTGGAACTGGAGCATTTAAGGGATTACCAGAAGAATAATTGAGAGGGCTGAAGCTCTGAAAAAGACGGATCCAAAGGCCCTGAAAGATAACAATTAGACATGCTCAACACCCTTAGATTTGGTGCTGAAGAAGATAAGGCCTGACACCATTCATTCCCTGGTGCTGATATATTTACACCATCAAGATAAAGTTCCTTTAGCTCCCCAAAATTCTGAACTAGCGTAGCTAAATTTGGTTTCTCAATTTTCAGCATAGAATCACTCAAATAAGAATTGGTAGACAAATCAAGGGTAACCAACCTGCTCAAGTTCGAAATCTCAATGGGAATCTGCCCCTCAAAGCCAGCGTTTGACAGGTTCAAATAAATCAAATTCGTCAGATTGCCAAACTGAGATGGAACCAGAGAAGAACTCAACTTGTTATAAGCCAAATTCAGGTTCTCGAGATACTGGAGACTGCAAAGGCTTGAATTGTGAAGTCTACCAGACATGGATTCGTTGAACAGGTTGAGACCAATAACACGTCCCTCCTCGCTGCAGGTTACACCTTTCCACAAACAGCAATTTTGACTCTCATTCCAGAGTACCAGTTTTGTGGACAGAGTACTATTGAATTTGTGGTTGTTCTTCAATCCGATCAACAAATCTCGCTGATCATGAAGACATTGGTCAGACACGACAAAGACACCAAAGTTGACAAACAGTGAACATATGGTGATCAAGTAAAGCCAGGAAAAGAACGGAATTTTCATTGTAGGCTGTATAAGATACATTCTTACAATCAAGAATTGAAGAGGTGATGAAATTAATGGTTGGTTCAGGAGGGTAAAGACCCATGAGCATGGCCTTTTTGACTTGGTGACCAAAAAGCAAAAATAACTCGAGTTTGGCACAGCAGATCAACAGAGTGTAGAATGGGAGGTAGATGATACTTTGCTTCAATTGGAGTAATTGTAAAAATGGTGATGATTGATGTTTGAGAAATAATTGGCTCCAGCGTAGGGATTACAATGTAGTTTTCTCATTTCTGGCAAACTTCGTACTCAACACATTGCCAGTGGCTCTACTGTAGACAATGTGGTTGTCACTCATTGCTCCTCATTAGTCATTTTACAAATCATTCCCTAAAGATTTTGCATGCCTGTATAATTTGTTAGATTGAAAATCTTATTAACCAAGGCTAGGATGCATGGTTAATTTGGGTAATAACTGCTAACTGCTAAACCAACAAAGATTCATATTACGTGAGATATATTTATATTTTACTCACATTTTTTTCAACTATACTGGAGAGGAGGATGTCCCGCGTGCAAGTACATTATAAGTTTATTATATCAAAAAAAATTTGTAAGAAATTATCTTTATAGTTTAGGTATAATACTCATTAGATTTTATTTTATTTGAGAATTAGTTATATTACATGTCAATCAAAAAGTTTCTCAAAAAAAAAAAAAAAAGTCATTTATAAAAGGGGAGTGTAAATTATTATAATTGATATAATTCAGTACATAAATATATGTTTGAATGAACTCAAAAATATTTAATTAAATGTTTTGCTAATTTTTGTTTTGATTATGGCTAAAATAACTAAACTAGAGCTTCAAAGAAGTTCTTTTTAAAAATAACCTCACAAATTTCAAGACCCTTAAGTTTTAGTGCCATTGCGAGAAAAAACTCAAATTTAAATTCCCTCCCAACCTATTGTGAGCAAAAAAGAAAAAAAAATCATATAAATTTCCCTTCTACAATAATAACTAGTACACCAACTATAAAAAGATAATACCTAGAAATGAATGCAAGTAGCACATTAAACACATAGAAATTAATTATTATAGTGTCATAAAAAATTAAGAGTATTCTATTCCTTCAAGAAATGTGCCATATGACAAAACTTTAGACTATTGCAGCTTGGAATAAAACTTTTGGAACAAAATTATTATTTGAGAACTTGGGATAACATATACTAGACCCCTTTTATTTTGAATATTTATCAACCAAGGCATTAGCAAGCCATTTATGATGCACACAACAATACTATTGCAAAGAGATGGTAGCTACTTTGATTTGACCCACCAATTTGTGTATATATTCAAGGTTCTAAATCAATCATCACACACCATGTTTCAGTTTGAGTAATTCATAGAAATTTGATGCGTCCCCAATGTCCCGTATCAAGGTCCTTGTAGATTTGTAGATATTTCATTGGCTAGAATGACAAGAAAATTTTTGCGTAAGATCATTATTGTTGAGAAATCCGTTAGTGTTCTTGCTAATAGGAGCCTCTAATTATTTTTCCGAGAAATAGGTAATTCACTAATTCATAGCAATCGTGAATTTTAGTCAAAGTATTTTCGTTAATGGGAGGCAAACAACTTGTAGTTTATTCCTTTCAGCGTTTTTCTTTTGTGAAAATTTTTAATTTCTACTAAGAGCTCGATTGGATAAGCGTTTTGATGATCAAAATGCGCATTTTTGTATGAAAATGCTAAAAGTCAAACGTTTGGCATTGCGTTTGTAATGAAATCACATTTTCAAAATGCCAAAAACTCACGTTTTCAAAACACAATGAGCTCAAGCTTTTTCAAAAACACTAGTGAAAACGCAAATATGAGTTTACTGTCAAAGTTCTTTTTTAAGTGTGAAATTCTTAAAATATCCTCACAAAATTGCATAATGACCAAAATACTTCAAAAAAAATTTATTGGCTTTGACACCATCGATCTCCTCTGTGCTTTTGCCCAGTTGCCTCTGTCTATTTCCTATCATCCAGTTGTTCACTTTTTGTTCCCTTGTCTCCCTTAGCTTGTTGCTTCGCTGTCATTGCAAGGATTAGTTGTCCTCACTGTTTTGCTTGACTAGAATCTTATGGGCAAGGGTGAAAATTGGAGCTAAAGAAAATTAATGGGTGGCGCTGTAGGGTTAAGAAAAGGAAGACAAGCAAGTAGAAAAGTAGTGATGTGGTAGTAGGCCTGGAGAAGATATACATGGGCAAAATTATTGGTAGGAGTCTAGGAGATAGATTCTTTTAAATTGAGTGTCCTTTTCTTTTATTTATTTATTTATTTATTTTAATTTTTTTTTTAATTTTTAAGAAAACTTTTTCTTATTTTATAACAAGTCATTACCCTAAAAAAAAATGCTATTATTATATGCCTTAAGTTACAAGATGACAAAGGAGCCTTAACAACATAGTTATGCCAATTTTGGTAAATTACACCTACCACATACATTTTACACCAATTTTATCCAAACATTTAGTTTATAGAAACCACACTTTATAAAAACCACACTTTTTTATGGTTTTACCAAACGGTTAAGTGTGATTTGATAAATAGTATTTTCAAAACGCACGTTTTAAAAACACTATTTTTTTAAAATACACTTTTTAAAACAGCATATCCAAACAAACCCTAAGCCAGCCTTTTAGCGGTGATTAACTATCCCAAGAGTGGACGGGCTTCTATAAGGATAGTTGAAAAGATTAACTAGAAAATTCCAAAGGCTAAATGCACAACACAACCTTTGTCAGCATTTTAACATTTTCTGTTATGGTAGATGATAGTGGAAACGCATACTGAACCACAAGTTGTAACACTCCCGGGTTCAGCATAAAAGCAGCTCAAGCAAGTCTAATATTTGGAATAGGGTTGTAGCTCAAACATTTGTGCCACACCGCACAGTACCTAAAATTTTAAATCTCAATTCTCAGCAAAGGGAGTCTGGTGTTTAGAAGTTAGAACAGAGGAATTTCATGATTATTTTCATCTCAGGGTTTGATGAAATTGACGAGACCATGGAGAGAAATTAGAGGTCAACAAGCATAAGAACAGTACAAATTTCTTTTTCCTTTTCTTTTCTTTTTTTTAAAAATTTTTTTTTTTCTCTTTCTGAAAAATTTTCATTTCATTTGCATTTCTCTGAACTCAACGCCACCACCCTCTAAACCCGGTATACAATGACAAGTGCAGATCCGCAAGCTATTTACAAAGTTTTGTGCTATCACATTTGCACATACAAATGAATTTGAAACTATAATCTATATATTACTAAAAGCTGAAGCGTAGCATTTAATATTGCTACGCTCAGGTTGAGCCACATCAGCTGCCATGTCATTATAATTCTTTTTCCTGAATTTGTCCTACAATTTAAAATAAGTTTTCTTAAATTTAAAAATACTAATAAAAAGAAAATAATTCCCAACGCTTCGTCTTCCACGGTTACAATTCTAGATGACAACCTTTTGTCTTCCACGGTTACAATTTTAAATAGCAACTCTTTGTGTTCAACGGTTACAATCTGAAACGGCAACCCTTCAACTTCCTAACACTTGACTTTGGCTTTCTAACTCCTTCATCTCTTCTTCTGCTCACACTATATTAATACTGAAAAGCTGGATGATTTAGTTTAGGTATCTCTAAATCTCAGTTGCTCTTGTAGTTGCCTGCATAATAGTTCAATGTAAGAATTAGATTAATAGTGTTTTTTCTTTTTTATTGATTTTTTTTCTTTTTTAATTTTGTTACTACCTCTTTTGTGTTGTGGGTCATATGTATTTAGGTTGGGTATTTGTATTGATAGATGATTATTTGTTTCTATGTTTAAAAATTTTTTTTTTTTTTTTTTTTTTTCCTTTTACTGCTTTGCAAAAATGTATGTACCTTTCTCTTGTGTCCGATACTTTGGTACATATCAGAACTTTCCCTCTCAAGTTTGTCATAATGTCATTGAGTACCCCTCTTTCACTTCCCTGTGACTGGTCTCCTCCTGCAAGCTTTTTATCTCCCAATCATCTGTTTCAGTGTTAGAATTGTAATTGTCATTATGGGCTCGCGAATATACACCAAATAATGCTAAAGTTATAAATTATTTTACAATTTTTTTATAAATTAATAATATATCAATATCCACATCAGTAATTTTAATACTAATTACAGAATTCCAGTTAATTTATTATGTCCATTCAAGTTTTAGAAAATTGTAATTTTCTTTAGAATTTTGGAAACATTATGGCCCATAAGAGCATCCACAATGGTAAATGTTATCTTATTCTATTTTACCATCTTAAAAAGTTACTTTATCAATTATATCATATAATTTTACAGTACTCCTAACATCTCAATTTTTATTTTACAATACAACACAATAAAATAATATATTTCAAAACATAAATAAAAGCTAGCACGGAGAGAGAGACAGAGATTGAGACGTGAGAGAGAGTGGGAGGAGAGAGGATTGAATAAAAAAATATTACTTCTTTTTACAATTGTGCTATAGTACCATCACAAATTTGTGATGGTACTAGAGCACAATTCTACTTTTTTTTAAGATACAAGACATATACAAAACTTGATGTTGGCTTGTTTTTTGCTTTGAATTGTAAATTGCTCAACATATACCATTTATCTTAGGCCACTATGAATGCTCTAAGTGTACACCGAATAATGTTAAAACTATAAACTATTTTACAATTTTTTTTACAAACTCGTCATATGGTAATGTGATGTCCACATCAGTATAAATAATTCCTTTTTTTGTAGGCCTATGAATTATGAGCCATGCAATTGAAAGAAATTCTTTTTATTTTTTATAATCATTTTGAAGGCAACTTTAATTTTAAGTTTTTTTTTTTTTTTTTTGAGATAGAGTTTTAACCTATGGCGTCCGCTCCTAATGATAACTCTTTATTTATCATCAGACTAATATACCAATCAGTTTTTGGTGTAGGTGGGGATTGAACCCCAGATCTCTTATTCAACCATCAGAGACTTTACCAGTTAAACTAATTAGAACCCACTTAATTTTAAGTTTTAAAACAATATTAAACTAACAAACACTCAAAACTATAATACCTTGATGGCATCGAAACAAGCTAGTCTTTGAGAAATATTCCATGACTCCACCCAAATCTAGATCAAGAAATCAATAAAGCCTCTAATTCCCACCGTGTTGTTTGGCTCTTTGCTACTCCCACACTCACGGCTTCTTGGTTACCTCCAACCCAAGACTGGATAAAGATTAATTTTGATTTTTTCTTCATAGATCAAGCATCTTTCATCTTTGCAGTCACTAAGGGCTCCCAAGGCTCGATCCTATCCATTACCACCGAAAAAAGCCTTCCTGTCCCCCTCTACTTAAGCTATTCTTCTTGCCATCTCTGCTATCGCCTATAAGGGAGGTTAGGTCCTCATCTTTAAGGAGACACCAAGTAGTGATCGAGGCTCTTAACAATCCTTCTACGCTTTTAGGTTGGGATTTTCAAGTTATCATCACCGATACTCTTTCTAATGTTTTTATATGAGATGTAATTTTCTATTTTTGTCTCACATCCATGGTAGAAACTAAATTAAAATAATTTTTCATAGAAATTAAATTACGACCATAAAAGGGCTGGGAAGAAAAAGAGGGTGAGAATTTTATATTCCTCCAAACATACAAAGAAAATTAAAGGGAAAATTAATGAGATTTAAAATACATGGATAAGTAAACAACCAATTTCATATAAGGGTGTAATTATATGAAATTGTCTTAATTAATTATTTTAATTTCATATTAATAAGGGTGTAATTATACATAATATTTTTTTCTTCTTTCACAACACAAGGGAAAGCATAATTTTATTTTCAATTATCCATTTTTCTATTAGTTTTATCAAAAACTTATAGTAGAAATTTACCTTCTTCTTTTTTTTTTATATTAGTAAAAAAGGTGAGTGCATTAAGAGTTTTGCTACTCAATTGGAAATGCGAGTGCGATCAATTGTGACTATCCTATATAGGAGTGATAAAAACTCATCTACTTATTAATAAATCAATATCTTAAATACTTTTTTTTTTATGAATATAACTGATAGAAAATGACCATGTCATGTGCACATAACCACTTTACTGTAACAAAAATATTTATAAAATAATATGTGCACAACATATAATCATTTTTTTTAATATCTTACGTACCTAGATGAAAATTGATCCCTCATATAATTTTATTTATCTTCTACCCTTTTTGATAGATCCCTCATGTAAAGTGAATCATGGTATGATCTTAATCACATCTAAAACCCCAATATAAATATTATTTTTTTTTGGTAAACAACCCCAATATAATTGCCCCTTAATCGGAACAGATATCATATCATCATCATGTCCTATGCTCATTGACTTCGTATATTTTCCTTCTTTTTCACTTTCATTCTACTATATGTATACCGAATTAATCTTTTTAAACCATCATACATTTTTCTATTTTTCTCTTTATCCGTATAATAGAGTTTCATTTCTACGTCCCCACTAGCAGTGCAATTACATGTCATTTATTCCAAAGACTCTCTTTTATTGACCCTTTTTTTAAATTGTAAATAAAGTCATTCAAAGGCACAAACTGGTCAACTTCTTTGGGTTTGGGGGTAGGTGAGGACAGGGAGCAAACTACAATTTCAATGAAATTACCACTCATTTTTTATATTCTAAAAATCCTTAAGGGCCATCCTTGATACTTTTCAAACTTTCTCTTTTTTCTGCCATAAAAAAAATTAATAAAATATTTCCGCAAATGGATCGGTTACAGACAGTGAATCACAGTGATACAACAAAAACCGAGCCCTTCAAAAAATAAGCCCTTTGAGTCTTCAAATTTACAATATGACCACTACGCCGTGATCCTTTTGTCTTTAAGAACAATGGCATTTCTGTGATTTTGACCAACTTGAGGGTTCTTACAGTGGCATGGGAACACGTGAGGTTAGTTATGTAAAATGCTATCGTCATTGAACCAATAGCAATCTTTTATATTGCCGCGCCGCCCGCAAAGAAGCGTACAGAACTTCTTTTAATGAAGTAAATGACTATTATACCCTTAAGAGTAAAAGTCAAAATTGATAACTTTGGATCAAAGATATGGCCCCCATTTCATATTTGATATTTATTACCAGCTCCCTACACGTGATGCTTGTTGAAAATTGCAATAGAAAATAGTTTATATATATATATATATATTAAGGGGTGGGTTGGTTAACATGATCCATCAATGATCCAAAAAAGAAAGAAAAAAATGATTCATCAATGAATGGCATGCGTCCAATTGTTTTTTTTTTTTTATGAAATCTTTTTGTGTCAACTAAGAATTTTAAGATGGACTCAATTTAATACCAAAAAAAATAAATTTATCATTAATATTTTTTTATGATTTAATTGTTCCAATAAATTGAGAAAATGGATTTGAATCCTGATTTTTTTTTCCTTTTTAATGACAACATCATTAAATTACAAAACTTATAATAAAATATATTAATCTTGTGAGCTAATTGTCCCACATTACTTAAAAAAGTGTGTTGTGTGTAGTATAACTTGCTTTACCCTCCTTTAAAAGTTACCATTACTTTTGAGTGGAGTTGTGGTGTGCCTTTGTGTTAGAACATCTTTCCCTCTCTCTCGTGTGTGTGTGTGTTTGTTCTAAAAAAAAAAATCAAAAAAAGCGAAATTCATATAATTATATTTTATTAATTAAAGATTGTTAAGCCGATTGAGTAAGTATTAGGAGTTCTTTTTATTTTTTGGAGAGAGAGAGCTGTTGTTTTGAAATTGTTGTTCCTAAGAACAATAATTAATAAATAAATTGAATTTCATAACATTCAACAAATCATATAAATTATTAAAATTCACATAAATTAGAATTTACTTAAAATTAGAGAATAGTGGAGAGATGTTACATTGATGATGCTTTAATGTAATCTCGTAACATAAGAATAATTTACCATCAATTCGTGAATTTTTTCAGATGACAGAATTGAGGCGTGAACCATGTTATTGTCTTGAGACAATACACACCGTCCATGGATTTTCCAGTGTAGTAGACTAAAAACATTATGCGTGTTGCTCTCAAAATATAACAACCCAGCCACCTTGCTAATTATCCTAACAAGGCTACACAGCTTATAGGATATAAAGCTCTCATATAGTACTTTCTCATTACCCAAAAATAGTGTAGTAGGAATATATATATATATATATTTTTATAACCCTTCGTTTTACCACACATATATATTAGAAGTGGGAAAATTCATCAGAAGCATTGTGGTGAAAATTGATTTAATCACATCAACAATATTTTGGCAACGATTAGAACAAAATTGAATACTAATCAAAGCTTGGCAATTAATGGTTAGTTTAATATATCATTAGCACCAATGTTCAGTAAAAAACATTTTGCCAAAAACTAGGTAAGTTGTTTTCAAACAAACACTTTATGTGTTAACTTATGATTAATATATAAATTGACAATACATTCTCAAGTGTTTGTAATAAACTCACTTAAAAGTGTTGTAATCTTATCATGAATTGACACATTAAAAAAAAAAATGTGAGATTGGAAATGGTAATAAATACGTAGGCGGACTGCTACTTTTAGGTGGGGTGAGTTTTGAAAAAAGGAAAAAAACAATGAGGAAGAGTAAGGATTCTCTCCGGTCATTAAAGTGTTTGAATGGTTAAGGATCAATCATGAAAAGACATGTGAACAAATTATTTATTGAGGCACATCTTTTTTTATGGTCAATTCTCAATGATTTTCGTTGTATGATTGAAGGGTTTCAATTGCTTATGACCAACTTTAGCCTATTAATTATGTATGTTATTTTTAACTTAAAAAAAAAAAAAAAAGGCCAAGCTTATTATGGCCAATTAGAGAAAATTTTGTCTGACTAAAAAGATTAGGTATGAACATATCGAGCTGTTGTGATCATCTTGAATAAATTTATATACGGTAACTATATTAACTTTTTTTTTTTTTTTTTTTATGAACTAAAGGTAGCTATATAAAAATAATTTATTAGTTTTATACCTTTGTCACATCACACTCAACATAAAATTTCCAATAACAAGGCAGGTGGCACTCATCTTTCTTGGTAGGAACTATTGTTTAGAGGCCTTGTGTTAATTTAAATTCTCCCTGTCTCTCTTTAAACAGGTCATGGAGCCCAATTACTTGTCCCATGTGACAGAGGGAGTCCTCTTTTCCTTTATTTATTCAAGTCTTCCCAATTGGTAATTATATTTAGATTAGAGTGTGATTTTGTTTCTTAAATTATATGTTAGAATGTGAATTCATCAATAAAATATTGACTGTGTCAATTTAGCACTTGAAGCTAAACAAACCTCAATTTAATTCTTATTTTTTACTAACATAATTATTCTATTGAATAATTGCTACTCTTTTCATGACGTCTATATAATATATTGACATAACATATGATATCATATCATATATTAGTCTTTCAAAATTGAAAAATATATAAATCTAATATTTTCAAAAATAATAGATAAATTGAAAACACTGTTGTTAATAAATTTTATGAAATTAATATATGATATAATGTGGTTTTCAATTAGTTCAACTGATAAAATATCTTGTAGTGGAATAAGAGATCTTGAGTTCAATCTCACGTTTGCACCAAAAGCCAATTAATATTTTAGTCTAATGATAAAGAACATTGGAGGTTAATAACCATCTCTCAAAAAAAGAAAAAAAAAATGTTAACTAATGAAGCATACTTTTTTTTTTTTGGTTGTTGAGAGAAATCTAATGTAGCATGCTAATTGCTAACATTTAAAAAATATGTATATAGAAAGTGTTTTTGCATAAGTAATTGTTGTCCAAGTAATAAATTCAGAGCAAGTTAAGAATTATATTGGAGTGTTTTCTTTATTAAATAAAAAACTTTAAATTAAATTAAATTAAAATAAGAGATAGTTTTTTGGGGCAATGTTCAAAGCTTAAGTGCAAGTACTTCCCTCAAAAAAAAAGAAAAAGAAAAGAAGTGCAAGTACTTTTTTTTTTTAAGTAATTGAGTTGTGTCCAATGCAAAGGATATGTACATCATGTTCCCCTTCCTCTCCCGGTTGTTATCAACGAAGCTCACGTCTAATTTCTCACACTGTTCAATCTTTGGATAGGTCATATATAGTAGTATGAAGGCACTAAATACAGAAGAGATGTGAATTTCATTGTTCTTTCTTCTGATTAAGCACTGTATAGTCTGTATTAGTATATGTAAAATATGTGAAAGAATAAAACTCATTCTGGTTGGGTGTAACAATTAGCATTATTGGGTCTTTTCATAGCCACTAAAGCTTCATTGATATAAAATTATAAAAAAAAAAATATATATATATATATATATATGGGTTAGAAGAAAGCCATTTCGAATTGAAGTGTGGTGGCCCCTTGGCTCCACAAGTGCATGAATTTCAACATCTAAATGATACTCAGCTTTGGACTTTTTATTTATTTATTTAATTTTATAAATTCGTTTTCTTTGTTTGTGAGAAAAATGTTAGGTAAAATTACCTATTTGGTCATTCAGCTTTGCACCTAAGTTTAATTTGGTCCATGAACTATCAATTGACTCAATTTAGTCCCCTAACTTTTAAAATACAATTAATTTAAAGAGGAAAATTTGCTACAACCTTGTTTGCAGCAATTGCTGCATACAACTATCCAAAGTAAGGTGACAGCCAAAGAAACACCACCCCTCTTCTTCCACCAGAAATGAAGTGCACCACAATTGTTGAACATCCTCTAATTTCAATCAATGCTTCCTTTCAGTTGGGTTTGATTCCCTTATAAGGTTATAATTTCTCATTTTTTGAATCCTTGGTGGCTTAGCTAACTTTCCTTAGAATGAGATCTCCTACTTGGAACTTTTTTGCAATGAGTTAGGTCTTACGGTATCTGGCTACTCTCTGCTGGTAGGCAACTACATGAAGGGATGACTTTCGATGGGTGAACAAGTCGTCTCTATGCCAGTGCCAAGCTACCATATCATTGTTTTCTTTTGAGGTGCCACATCAGCACCTTGCTCATCTCCTAAATTGTTGTATTTTGTTTTTTTTTTTTTTGGCTTAGATATATGTATTGTTAAGTTTTAGAATTTTAGAACTTGGTTTTTGATGTTTTATAAGTTTTTATTTAAGCCCAAGTGCAATATACGAAATAAAAGATGAAAAAAAAAACCGTGGGATTGAAAAATTGACCCTCCATCCTATTAATTTGTATTATTGATCCTTGAGATTTAAGAATTGACTCAATTGACCCCTCTATCATAATTTCGTTAAATATAACTATTAGAAATTGTCATGTTATGTGCACATGACTATTTTACTATATAAAAAATATTTTAAAAATAATATGTGCACAACATATTTTTTAATAGTAATTAAAATTAACAGAATTGAGAAAGAGGATTAATTTTAGACAATTATTAAACCTTAAAGCAATCTCATCAAAGCTTTTAAAATGCTAAAAAGCTATATTTTAGCAACACAAACCACAAATGCATCTACATCAATGATGTTAAATCTTAAAATTTTAACATCCAAGCTACAGTGAGCTGTCATCTTTAGCAACTCATTGTAGCAAGAAACTTAAAAAAAAAAAATTTATTCCATTCTCTCTCTTATCCTATTAAATAATATTTGTTTCTCTTTTTTCTTAAATTTCTCTATTTCCTATCTTCTTCTCCATTCACCACACCAAATTGAAACAAAATACTACATAAACTGGAAAGCCAAAACCCCACCATATTATCCAAACTGAAATCTCAAATCATCTGTAAAAGGTTATATCTCACCATCGACGACTCTATTGTGTGCTTACCCACGAAAATTTTCAGACTTTGATTGTCATGTTTCGCATCTCCCTCTTCGTTGAAATTTGTCATTGTTAGATCTCCATGTGTCCTCTGGCTCAAACTCTCTCAAAAAAATATGTGGTTGTGCTAAATGGTTTTGGGTCATGGTTTGTTGTGTTGTGGTGGTAGTAGTTGATTTTGGGTTATGGGTTTGGTGTGTTGTGGTGGTGGTAGATTTTGGGCGCGGTGGTAATGGTGGGCAACAGTGGGTTTTTTTTTTTTTTTTTTTTTTTTTTTTTTTTTTTTTTTTTTTTTTTTTTTTTTTTTTTTTTTTTCTGGTGGTTGTTGTGGTTGGTAGTGTTGGTTTATTGTAATAGATTTTGTGGTGAGTTGTTGATAATGGAGGTGGTTGTTGTTTTGGTTGTGGTGGTGGTTTTTTTTTTTTTTTGGGTGGGTTGTGATTCCCACGGTGATGGTGGTGAAAGTGGTTGGTGGTTGTCATGGGTGGTGGTGGCTGGTTGCTATGAATTTTTTGTTGGGAAGTTTTATTTTATTTTAATAAGTTGTTTATATTATGAAAGCTCGATTATATATTAAACACAAGAGCTGTCTAGACTCTCAAATTAAAGATTATGGATAGATTGCTTTTACTCTAATTTATCTAAGTGCAGAAATAAGAGTAAATGAAACGCAAACAACCGATACTACTCTAGTGCATAAACATAAACAACAAACAATAAAAGTAAAGCACAAGAGTAAAGGAAGAGAGATGCAAATACAAGATAACACGGCGATGTGTTATCGAAGAGAAAACCGAAAAACTCGGCAAAAAACCTCTCCACCGCCCTCCAAACGGTAAATCGATCCGCTAGACAATAAGTTGGGATACACGAATTGCAAAAGACCCTTTAAGCCTAATTTATCCAATGTACTTAAGCCTTTCAAGCTCCTACTCCAACAAGATTTCTCAGAACCGTATCTTGTCTAGCTTTCCGGATCTCGCAATACGCCCAATTGCATCCACCCAGCCTCACCGACTTCTTTTGGTAAATCCCCAAAGCTTCCCAAGCTCCAAAACACTCTCTACACTCTGAAATGGTGTAAGTTATGTTTGGGTACAAATCTCCTCTCAAGGTATAACAATGGGAGGGAATGCNTATGCTGCATATTCAGATGTATTTCAATTCCAGAACACAAGATAAATAGATTCACAGTATTCAAATCATGACAACCATTCATAGAAATATTGTTTCCCGCTTACAAACCAAAATGACAAATTGTATTTGGCCACTAAACAAATCAGGGACTCTTCAATTAAGCCAATGGTATTAGAGAAAAGTATTGGCTAATTGCCGAAAATTGGCAAAAGTACAATGATAACTAATCAATGCATGGTGTAACCCAAACTGGTCGAGAATAAGAAAGACGAATGCACTCACCGAATGGAAGGACTTCGAAATCCCGACTTGCCATGTTAAATACTCCCACATCACCGCCTCCATATGACGCTCCTAGGTACATTTGCCAGTCCCAGTGATCATCTGTGAAGTAGATCTGATTATTTCTGCTAGGGATTGTGTTTGTAGGAATGCACCAGGAGTTGCCATCACCAACAAAAAGAGCATGATATTCCAAGTCTCTCACTTCCTCCCAAACCTCATCAAAGAGGTTGAACTTGTAGACCAAAAAGCGTGTAGTCTTATGCCTCCTCTGCCAAGGAATTAGTTTTCCATAACGAGCAACCATGTAAAGATTTTCCAATGACCCCACCAAATAAAGTTTTTGGGGTTCCTGCACATCTTGTGGATGGGAAGGAATAACTTGTGCCCCACCTAACAGATGAGCATCAAGTTCAAAGCGCACCAGCGTGCCATTATCACAAAGTCCATATATTTGATTTTGAAAACAAGCAACGTCTTTGAATTTGAAATTGTATGGAACAATAGCCCACTCACCTTCTTCTCTTCTGTTCAAAGCTGCTCCTCCTCTCACTCTAGCAAATGCCAAGTTATTCCGGGGCCAAAAATTGCAAAGACAAGGAATGATAACTCATGGTCAGGGGCAGAGTCCTTGAAAAGAATGAATTTGTGTACGAGGCGAAACCACTCTTCTGGAGCAGCACCTCGAATTGTGTCTAGTGGTGGAAGAGCAATTTGTTTTCTTTTCATAAGGTGCACTAGATGGGCTTTATAATCAGAACCCAAGGCTACAACCCAACCATGTTGAGATCCCCAAACGCGTTTTCCGCAAATTGCAGGCAGTCCTAATTGATAACAATTGCTGTTGTAGAGACTAAAGAACTGTCGCATGTTAGTGTATGGGGTCTCGCAATGCATCAGCCAAGGAAGCTGATGAGAACTTGTACTTGCAGTGCCAAAAGGCCCAAAACAAGCAAAACGCCATGTTCGGGAAACCCCTGCAGCTGCCATAATATCTTCGACATGTAGTCGACTTACAATTTCATGAACGACACCTACATCGAGTTCGGACCAGTCACGAACGACATCTTCGTGGAGTTGGGAGTCACTGAAGCCTAACCCATTATACAAGGTTACAAGAGCAGAAGAACGATCATTAACTAGATATGTGCCCATAATTATAGGTAATAATTCTAATATGAAAATTGGAGACACAATCATCAACATCGTTTCGGAACGCTCAGCCAAGGAAATGTCTGGGATCAGAACTGTCAAGATCAACAAAATTACCAAAAGCATAGTGGGTAACCCTAAAGAATTACCATAACGGCGATCGGGAGCGATGGAGCTAACATTACTCATCAAATAGGAATGACAAAAAAACAACAAAATAACAACAAAAATAGGACTAAAAAACAGAAACAAAACAAGAAAAAAAGAAGACAAAAATAGGAAAAAAAAGAGAGAGAAAAAATAAAACAGGGAGTGACGGAGATAAGCAGCTAAAAATATAATGATAAAAAGAACGATCAACTAGAGATCTTTCAATGCGATATTTGAAAATAAGTACATATGGCCAAAATTCAAGTAGGACAAAGGAAAACCCAATTCTCGACATCGTTTTGAAATGCTCGGCCAAGGAAATGCCTGGGAGCAGAACTGTCAAGATCAACGAAATGACCAAAACAATAATACTCGGGAACCTTGATGAAATACCATAACGTTGATTGAGAGTTACCAAATAGAGAAAAAAATAAGATTGCCATGCGAAGAAGAAAAAATAGAAGAAGAAGATAAAAAGAAGATAAAAAAGAAGATAAAAAAGACGAAGAAAAGACAGAAGGATAAGAAGAAATATAACAAGGAGAAATCATTGCCTGAACTCATGATGGAATTGAATCTGAACAAGCCAATCTCCATGGCTAGCTCCAAACGCGGATATTTTTTTGAGTAGACGTTGAGTTTTGAATGAGACTAACTAGAGACTCAGGCCAATCTAGAGCCAGCTATGCTGTGTGCCGCGGAAGCTAAGAGCGGGAAAAATTATACAAAATCGTAAAGGTTTTCTTCCAAGATTCTATTGGGTGGCTTAAGTTTTACGCCACAGCCTGACCCTTCTCATTAAGGATCTACTTTTCTTTTTCTTTTTTATCTTTTATTATTTCTCAATTTGAATCTACTTTTCTTTTCTTTTTATCTTTTATTATGAGACCGTTTGGCTGGCGCGTTGGCGTTGCACGTTTACGTTTTCAGCTCTTTTTTTTTTTTTTTTTTTTTTCACGCGTCCCTAGCTTTGAGACAAAGTGTTACTGTAGCAATACTGTTGCTGCTAATGTTCATTGAATAGTAGCGACAATATGTGACTTTTTCACACAACTTTTACTGTTTATGGACCCACAATTTTCACTTTTTAACAACTTTTTCATTAAAAATAGGTCCCACGGTACTGTAAAATTATTTTGTAGTAAAATTATTTTTCAGTTGCTACATTATTTTGCTACAGTATTTTACTATACATTAGTTTTTCATTACTTTTTCAGTTGGTTTCTTCAAAAGGATGGTCGGACCCAGAAATTCTGCACAACCAGACAATGTATTGTGGCTACTTTTGCACTTTAATTCCTTTCAAAATCAAATCCCAAGAAAGCGACAAAAACATTGGGTGGTTAAAAATGGAAATAATCAAATGAATCAAACATGGAAGGAGAACACGTGGTGGAGCTGGACTGGTAAGAAGAAAGAGTATGCTTAAGTTGGCCTTAAATATATATATGTTCAGGTGTCTTTCATGGTGAATTAAAAGTTCTGTTTGTAGAAAACTAGGTTGGTGTAATGAATATCAAGTATGTATGGAAAATGAAAGTTTTTTGAAAGGAAATAAGACTAATTAACTAAATGAATTAGGGTAGAGGGTTGTTGTTAGTAGCATTCGATGATTCTTGTTCCTCTATTTTAGTTCTACATATGGCATTTATAGAGGATCGATAAAAGGTTGCCTGTTTTGCTTAACCTCTTTGCCTCAATGGAGTGCGTGCCACAACTAGCTTTTTGACATTTAATGGTGTTGAACCACACCAAGTAATTATAGAGAAAAATATCTTGAACCTAGTGGGGTTGGCCGAGTGGTTAGACATTCGGTCTCAAATAGGAATGGCAACGGGTCGGGTTCGGGCCGGGTTTTTTCATACCCGGACCCGACCCCTCGTGGATTCGAGGTTTACTACCAGAGACTAACAGTTTAGTTTCTGTTTTATCAAGAGAGCATCGTGTGTGCTCTTCTTCAGGCTTCCGCGACATCAATTAGAGTGTCGCTCATCTCATAGAAGCATTGGGGAATGATGCCACTCAATAAATTATCTGACAGATCAAGAACTCGATGATATTTAGCCATGCATATTGATACAGGGATACTGCCAGATAATTTATTTTTTGAAAGATATAAGAAAGGAGCGATAAAAAGGTTGCTGCCAATGCCATCATGTATGACACAGTTGAAATTAACAGAGAAATCCAGATATGTGGCAGATGGTGGGCGAGTTGGGAGTTGCCCCTGGAGTTGGTTGGAATGAAGATCTAGGATAGTTAACGTAGAAGGAAGGTTGTATAATGGCCCTTCCAGGAGGTTATAGGAGAGATTTAGCTGAAGAAGATTAGTAAGATTCCAAATCCAGTTGGGTATCTCTCCAGGAATGTGGTTAATTGAAAGGTCTAGAACGGTTAATTTGGATTGGTTTCTCAAGAAATCAGGAATGGTTTTCAACTTGCAAGAAGCTAATTTTAATGTGGAGACTTGGGGAAAGCAGAATAACGGAGAACTAGTTCCATTATATTCAATCAACAAGCTATTGTATGAAAGATCAAGAATGGAAAGATTTCTTGACTGTTGAATCACATTAAGCTGCAAGGATCCGTTAAATTTATTTGAAGAAAGTAGGAGATCCCGAATACCTCGGAGTTTAAAGATAGACTTGGGTATTGGCCCTTCCAAGTAGTTGCTACTCAAATCAAGGATCTCCAGTTGGCAAGAAGAAACGTTGGAAAATTCATTGAGTTGACCAGAAAAGTGGTTGTTGGAAAGTTGTAATATTTGCAAAGATGGAAGGGAAAACAGGGAGACGGGAATATTTCCTTCAAGTGAATTGTAACTTAACTCGAGATTCACCAGATTCAGAAAATCTTTCCAGTTAAGGGAATCAATCTTACCTGTTAAATGATTACGAAAAAGGTACATCTGAGTCAAATTCTTGGCCTTGCTGAATGATGGAATTGGTCCGGTGAAGTTGTTTGATGACATGTCCAAATAAACCAATTGAGTAAGATTTGCCATAGAGCTCGGGATTGATCCACTGAAATTACAAACTGAAAGATCTACTATGGACAACACTGTAAGGTCACCAATGAAATCTGGCAGTGCCCCTTGAAGTAGTTCATTATTTGATAAGTAAAGCGTCTGCAGTGTTGGAATCTTGAAGATGTTTTCTGGAAATGTCCCATTCAATCCACAAGAACTGAGATGCAAGGACGTCAAATTTATGAAATTTGCAAAAAATTCTGGTACTGGAGCATTAGAGGGATTATTAGAGAGGTGAATAATTGAGAGGGACTGAAGTTTCAATAAGGAGAACTCAAAAGGCCCTGAAAGAGAACAACTTGACATGCTCAACACTCTTAGATTTGGCACTGATGAAGATAAGACCTGACACCATTCATTCCCTGGCGCTGATATATTTACACCATCAAGATAAAGTTCCTTCAGCTCCGAAAGGTTCTGAACTAGCATAGCTAAATTTGGGTCCTCAAGTTTCAACATAGAATCAGCCAATAAATAAAAGGTAGACAAATCGAGAGTAACCAACCTTGTGAGGCTTGAAATTGCATTTGGGATCTGCCCTGCAAAGCAAGCATTTGACAAATTCAAGTAACTCAAATTCTTCAGCTTTCTAAACTCCGTTGGAATCGGACTGTTGAAGCAGTTATAAGCCAAATTCAAGTTCTCAAGATACTGGAGACTGAAAAGGCTACTTGAATTGTCAAGTCCAGCCATAATGGATTCGTTGAACATGTTGAGACCAATAACACGTCGCTCCTTGCTGCAGGTTACACCTTCCCACAAACAGCAATCAACACTTCCATTCCAACGCACCAGTTTTGTGGACAACGTACTGTTGAACTTGAGGGTGTTCTTCAATTCGAGCAAATAGGATTGTTGATGGCCAAGACATTGGCCAGACACCACAAAGATACCAAAGCTGACGAAAAGTGAGCATATTGGTATCATGAAGAGCCATGAAAAGTAGGGAATTTTCATTGGGTGCTGTAATAAGAAACGCTAATACAATCAAGAATTGAAGATGTGATGAAATTAATGGTTAGTTCGTTAAGAGAAATTATAGAGTTTTCTGGTGGACAAGTGATGTGGTCTATTATTCTACTAAAAAACTTCCACTTGTTTAAAATTACTGAGTCATTAATTAATTTTTGTTTAAAAAAAATTTATAACTAACAATTTTAAACAAATGGAAATTTTTTAGTGGAACGGTAGATCACATCACTTGTCCACTATATGAATCTTATTATTTCTCGTTCAAGAGGACAAAAATATGTGAACATGGCCTTATTGACCTGGACTCAAGGTCTTAGCGGACCCAAAAGGACAAAACCACTCAGAATGTAGAATTGGGAGGTAAATGTCGTACTCAGCCCACTGTCTCTAGCAGTGGCGACTCTAGAATTTTTTTTCTAGGAGGTTCAATAAGAAATATAAATTATACAAAATTTTAAACAAAAAATAAATTAAAAATATTGATATCACCAAAAAAAGCAAAAAATCTTTAATATATTAAGTTTTACAATTGCCTTTTATGATGTTTCGTATTTTGAAATTGTTGCTTGATATCTTCATTATCAATTTTACTAGCTACATTTGTTTCAATTTATATAGTCATGCAATCATTCATCTACTCATTTTCCATTTGATTGATTTATCTAAAATTTCTTATGATTTAAATGAGTTTTTTCTAAGGTTTAAGATTAGCAAATTCTACTTTTGTTGTTGGGCTAATTAAAAATTTTTCTCAGATTTTAGATCAAATTGATTTGTTATTGAAATTTTTCAGTGTTTAAAAAGATCAAGATATTATCAAGATGATTATATTTAAGTTTATTTCAGTTGCGTTTAAGGTTAAGTTGTTCAAATTTTTATTTTAAATGTCAAAACAGGAAAAATAGAATAAAAAATATTATAATAATTATTTTTTTTTAGGTTCAATTCAGGGGGTTCATTTGAACCCCTGGGCTCCAGGTGGAGCCGCCCTTGGTCTCTAGCGTAGACAATATATAGTTGCCATTGACTCATCTTCTCATTAACTCGTTGCAAATTTTACAAAGGTTAGGTCGAAGATCTATGAACATGGCCTTATTGACCTGTGGCTCAAAGTCTTGGTGGACCCAAAAGTCAAAACCACTCAGAATGTAGAAAAAGGGGTTTATGAGGAAACACTTGATCTAGGCTTGCTTCTCAATCAAGTGTTTCCTCATATTCCAAAGTAAATTAATTTTTTTTTTAATTTACTTTGGATTCAAACTAAGAAGCAAGTAGTTAAGCCTAGCTCTTATATATAAATAATATATTTGTACTAAAATGAATTAATTCAATTGATTCTCTATTTTTTTTTAATCTAAATGGCTCTTGCTTCTTAGTTTCCTTTTCTCTTCGCTTCCCAAACTCTCTTATTTCTCTTTTCACTTTCTTGTTCATTGCTTTCGACTCAGTCATTCATCAACCTTGAAAACGCACACTGGTTAATAGACAAGACTATAACTTCCCAAGTCTTGTGGAAGTTCCGAGCAAAGACCAAAAAACTTGATGAAACACACGGTGGTTGAATGAAAGATATTTGCCATCAATTTTTTAGAGAGGAAACAAAATACGACTATTCTTACTAAAAGATTCAATTAACCTTGAAAACGTGTGGTTTAGATTAGTAGACTTACTGTTAACGCTTCACAAGTCTTTGTTCATTGTTTGGAACTCCCAAAAACTTTGGAAAGCTGAAGTCTTGGAATTTTGGACTGTATAATAATTGCTTGATGCCAGTAAATTGTTCTCTACCATCACCTCCCTTGCACAATTAATTGGCCATTTTTTCCTCACATATACTGTACAAGTCATTTCTAGTCACTACTGTTGCTATTGCTAGCTCTCTATTTTGGCATTTACTCCTAGTCATGTTGTTGTTGCCTAGAAGTATCCCATTTAAAAAAAAATTGTGTAAATAATTGTGTGTGTGTATAAATGTGTATATATATATATATATTATCTGTGTTTTTTCATAATAAAAAAAAGTTGAATGTGACTATAGTCAAGCATCCAAAGTGGTTTTATTTATTTATTTTAAAGATGAAACAATTACTTAGCCATTTATTCCTTGTCGTTTATGGTACAAGTATTTTGTTTAAATGGAATTGGCTTTTTTTTAGGAAATGCTTTTAAAAACTTTTTATTAAAAAAAAAATAGTACTATGAAATTTTTAAAAAATAATTAATTAATAAATACCTTTTTTTAAGAAATGCTTTTAAAAACTTTTTATTAAAAAAAAAAAAAGCACAATAGTAGTAAGAAAATTTTCTAAAATAATTAATTAATAAATAGACCGTTATTAAAAATAGGTTTTGCTATAAAGTTTTTTTTTTTTTTTAGTAAACAGTAATACTTATTAAAAGACACGAAAATAATAATAATAATAATAGTATTTTAAACTGTATTTATAATATATTACATAACCAGAGTACAACTACAAATATTCAAATAAAATATTTTGTTACTTTCCCATGTAGATCTATCCTTATAGAAAAATAGAGGTTCATCGACTTTTTTACACTAAAAACTTACTTTTTCTATTTTACACTACCACTTTTCTAAAGTACCCATATTAGTTCATCTATTTTACAATTTCTTTTATTTAAATAATAATATTTTTTTAATTATTATTTTTCTTTTGTACTTGTCCTTTTTCCAAAGTACCTACTTTTTCCTTTGTACTTATCCCTTTTTCTTTGTTCTTCTCTCATTTCTCACTTAGACCAATCTTTATCCTTCTGGCTTCTTCTACTTCTTTCTTATTCTTTCACGGTAAACTCCTCCTTCTTCCTTTCCTCACGGTCAAATCACCTCCCTACACAAGCATCTTCTTCTTTCTTTTCCTCTCATGGTTAAATAATTTATCCACCACAAGCATCAATCTCCACCACAAGAACCACAAGAATAAAAACCAACCAGCACCACAAGAATCAAAACCCACAAGCCTGGACTTCATCGACCCACAAGCACCGATCTCCGCCGCCAGCACCGATTTTTCTCTCTGTGGTTTGTCTGCGTGAGTGTGTTTGTGTATCTCTGTGTTGATTTGTCTATGTGTTTGTGTTTGTGTGTATCTGAGGAAAAAGACGATGAGGAGAAGGGAGAGAAAAAAAAAAAAAGGCGCAAAGCATGAAATAATAAAATAATTGTATACACAAGCTACAGTAACTGTGTGTATATGCACGGTTACTATAGCAAACTAGTTGCTAACCCGTGCGATGCACGGGAAAATTACTGAAAATGAAATCTAATGAATGTAAAGCAGTTATGCAAAATACCATTTAAATTAAAAGAAAAATATTAGTAAATGTCATTATTCTTAGCTGTTTGTGCTGTATCTAGAGTTTCATATCTAAGTTACTACAATACTACTCGCAGCCACTAAAGCTCACAATATAAGTATATTATATAAGGCCAAAACTTATATTATCTTCAAGCTCCCCTTAACCTTACAGAGTCCCTAACAAAATTTCTTTTGTACATTGAATTTGATTTCAAAGGACTTATTCAAAATTATTTGAATTAAACCTCACAAATTAGAAGAAAAAAAAAATAAAAAACATTACAACATTGTAGCTGATTGATATACAAATAAACTACCAATTTAACATGATAAATTACTATTAGTAATTTAGAAAGCAAAAATTAACAAAATTAAAGTTGTTACCCACTTAACCTAAAACTTTTCATATTCTAAAGTTGTCAAACAACTATTGATATAAAATATTCTGTAATTACTTCAATACTGCATGTTGTTCATGCTGTAAAAATTTGAGAGAATAACATAGCAAGCATCTTAAACTCTTTCTTGCTTGGATCCTACAAAACAATATATATATATATATAGCGATGGAAACAGAAAATGCTTTTAAAGAGACAACCAATTACGATAGTGTTGGAGGCAAAAAAAAGATTAAAAAAAAAAAAAAAACTGAAGAAGCAAGCGGTTTGGCTACCATACTAGCTAGTTAATTTATATCAAAAGACATAAAAATCTTACAATCAAATAGAATCCAAAAGTAAATAAATACATGTGGTACAATCAGATAAATAAAAGGTTTGTCAAGATGATTAAGTTTGGCAATGAAGAAGACGTAATAGCTATTGATGAGGGTAATCTCTATCTTAAACTTGTGATAATGATGAAGATGCAACAACTACTAATTATGTAGATCTAGCTTAATCTTATTTTGATAATTTGATTCAACTACAACAAAAATGACGATAATTACCATAAAAAGATTATATAAAAAAATAGTGTTTTATGATATAGCCAAGAGTACAATCAAAGCTAATAGAAGGAATTTTAAATCGATTTCAATGATGAAGGAGGGATTCACTTAAATGAGGAGACCAAGAAAAAAGGAGAAGTATCGTGTTCTGAGTATAGTATTGAATTTTAAACTCTATAATTCAATTTGCTAAGGTATTTTAGTAGTTAGCAAATTGAATTTCTTTAGGCACGGATTACATCATTTAACTGAATTTCTGCAGGCACGATAGTACTAAAACTCTATCATTCAATTTTCTAACTACTAAAACTCTATCACACAGATTACACAATATAAACCAATAATGTTACTGTCTCAAACATTTAAAAAAAAAAAAAAAAAAAACCAAATCAATTTTAAACATAGAAACAAATAATCATCTATCAATACAAATACCCAACCTAAATACATATGACCCACAACACAAAAGAGGTAGTAACAAAATTAAAAAAGAAAAAAAATCAATAAAAAAGAAAAAACACTATTAATCTAATTCTTACATTGAACTATTATGCAGGCAACTACAAGAGCAACTGAGATTTAGAGATACCTAAACTAAATCATCCAGCTTTTCAGTATTAATATAGTGTGAGCAGAAGAAGAGATGAAGGAGTTAGAAAGCCAAAGTCAAGTGTTAGGAAGTTGAAGGGTTGCCGTTTGAGATTGTAACCGTTGAACACAAAGGGTTGCTATTTAAAATTGTAACCGTGAAAGACAAAAGGTTGTCATCTAGAATTGTAACCGTGGAAGACGAAGCGTTGGGAATTATTTTCTTTTTATTAGTATTTTTAAATTTAAGAAAACTTATTTTAAATTGTATGACAAATTCAGGAAAAAGAATTATAATGACATGGCAGCTGATGTGGCTCAACCTGAGCGTAGCAACATTAAATGCTACGCTTCAGCTTTTAGTAATATATAGAATATAGATATAGATGTGTAAATATATACAATTTTAGAAAGACTGATATGAAAGATTTTTGAAGTAAAATGTGTAAAATTTGTTACCTTTTGTATTTTGCATTTTTTGCAAACATTTACATCGACTAATGTGGATGCTAATCGTGCTACTTCAATTAGTTTAACACTAAGGAAAATAGATGTTCTTCTTTGTCATCACATGATCACCTCCAATTCACAAAGTGAAAACAACTGTTCTTCTTTTTTGTCTCTTTCACCAAAACTTGGCCATTATTTCTTGTCGTGTACGATACAAGTCTTGTCTAGTGTGAATTGATAGCTCTCTGTTTTCTCCATTTTCTTGGCCGCATTCATTCCTTGAATGCAAACCACAAATTTTTTTTTTCCTTTTTTTTTTTTTCCTTTTTTTTCCGTTTACGTCGATAGGAGTGGAATTTTGGGACGCACACGTCTATAGACTTGCAAATTCGTAATTGTTTCTTGCGTAATTTAACTTACCGACTGAAAACGAAAAAAAAAGAAAAATAGAAAATCTTCAAAGTGAGATATATATATTTTTTTTTTGGCTCTAAAAGAAATATATATATATATATATCGAGTAATTTCACAAAAAATATTAATATTTAAATACTAGGCAAATAAAATTAATTATTTTTTAATATATATAAATAATAATAAATTAAATAATTCATTAAAACCTATATTTAGGTTGAATGCTTAATGTATAATGCCTATTTTTCTTATAATAAAAAAACAGTAACTCATGGCACTAATTACAAAATGAGGTGGAATTGTAAATGAAAGAATTCTAAAAAATGAGCAACAGCCAACATGTCGAAACCTAATGCTCTCACACTTGGATGTAATTGACTAATTGAGCACTGGTTGGACCTCATCTTCATCATCATCCAACATTACCTTCATAGAAAAGGATTAATCTATTTGAACTTAACCAGTAAATTGGTTTGAAGCTAGATCTACAATTTGAAGCATTGGCCGGTTGACATTTGATCCTCCACAATCAATAGACCTCCAAAATTTGTTAGATACATGTAATCTGAATATGTTCCTCAAGTAACATGGGAAGAAGGCATCCTCATTATGATTGTTACTTGTTACAATCAGATATACTCCCAGAATATAGGAACTTATACATGTTTAATGTTCTTATCAGATTCTCTTGCTATTTCAAGTTTGAATCCGAGCATGAGTACATCTAAGACGCATGGACAATGCACCCATCCCCGAAGCTTCTACTAGACCCACTTAATATTTTTTCCCAATCTCTCTGTTAGAGCATACGAGGTTCAAGAGACATAGTCTAAAGCTACAGGTCGTTTTGTATAAAGCTGATAGAGTTAGTTAGTGTTAGTGGACACGTGTTGGTTTTCTATTGGTTTAGACTTTTGTTAGTTAGTTTGTTAGGGTTTCCCGCGTCTCTGTTCTTCTTATATAAGAACCAGAGCATGTTAATTATCAATATACAGAATCATTTACATACAAACTCTCTCTTTCTTCATGCTTTATGACTTGTTTGGAAGTTTAGAGAGGGAGGAGAGTAGAGGGGAGTAGAGGGAAGGGGAGTAATGGGGAGGAGAGTAGAGGAGAATGATTCACCTCCACCTTATTTGGATGTTTTTAAAATTAGTAAGGGGGAAGGGATTAATTAGCCCTTCCCTTTGTGTAATTTTGTTAATATAATAAGGATAAATTAGGTAATTTACTTGGTCAATAGTTTATATACTCTACTCCCCCTCCAAATCTCTCCAATTTGGGGGAATTAAAATTGGGGGGCTAGAGGGAGTCCAAACCCCTCCAAACTCCTCCAAACCCCTCCCCCTCATCCTTTAAAAAACTTCCAAATAAGGTAATTGCATTACTCTCCCTCCCTCTACTCTACTCCCCCTCATTTTTTAAACATCCAAACATGCCATTAATCTTTGATTCCTCCAATTTTGAAGTTGTTTATGTGCATGAATTCCAACAGTCTCCTCCAGTGAAGCAGGGATGTTGCCATTTCTCTTCCCTGACTTGCAGCAGTTAAAAGTGAAAAACTGATAATTTACTGCAGCTTATCAGCCACCATCTGATCTCAATTATCCAATCAATACTCAATAGCACTAAAACTACGGCCAAATATTTTAAAAAAAAAAATGCATGCGAATTATGTCAAAATCATAATCATCATCAATTTTTTTGCTGGAAGTATTATTATTTTCTGTTAATTACTCATCCAAAAAGTTAAAAACCTTCCAAATGCAGCTGGGAGAACGCCTACCTGATCTGTAACCTCATATTTTATTTTGTTTTATTTTTATTATTATTTTTTTATGGAAGTCACCACATCTTGTTGAAAGCAATTTTATTTAGACAAAAAATGTTACTAATGCAGAGAGTGTATATTATGATAATAGAGAACCCCACATGTAAACATGTCTCAACAATCTTGTCCAAATTTGATATTCCTACACAATCTCTTTGATTTTCTTCTTTACTGCAACTTTTATTCAAAATACATCGAAACCTAAAGAGAAAACATAAAATTAAATAAAAAGTAACAACTTTTGCATGACATACGGGCCACTGCAAGATGAATAGATAGATAAATTAAGGGTTAACAAAAAAAGTTGCGTGAACATAGGGAAATGTTTATCTGTGTCAGATTCTTGGCCATGTGAATGATGGAATCGTCCGTTGAACTTATTGACGACATGTCCAAATAAACCATTGAGAAGATTTCCATAGAGTTGGTATTGATCCATTGAAATTCAACCTGAAAGATCTATTCTGACAACATTGAAGGTTACCAATGAATCTGGCAGTGCCCCTTGAAGTAGTTCATTATTTGACAAGTCAAGTGTTTGCAGTGTAAGAATTTGGAAGACCTTCTCTGGGAATGTTCCATTCAATCCACAAAAACTGAGATGCAAGACGTCAAATTTGTGAAATTTAAAAAAATTCTGGAACTGGAGCATTAAAGGGATTACTATCAGAAGAAGAATTGAGAGGGACTGAAGCTTCGATAAAGGAGGAATTAAAAGGCCCTGAAAGATAACATCAGACATACTCAACACCCTTAGATTTGCATTGATGAAGATAAGGCTTGACACCATTCATTCCCTGGCGCTGATATATTTACACCATCAAGATAAAGTTCCTTTAGCTCCGAAAAATTCCAAACTAGCTTAGCTAAATCAGGGTTCTCAATTTTCAGCATAGAAACACTCAACAAAGAAGATGTAGACAAATCAAGTGTAACCAACCTTGTCAACTGTGAAATCTCAATGGGAATCTGCCCCTCAAAGCCAGCATTTGACAGGTTCAAATAAATTAAATTCGTCAGATTGCCAAACTGAGATGGAATCAGAGAAGAACTCAACTTGTTACAAGCCAAATTCAGGTTCTCGAGATACTGGAGACTGAAAAGGCTTGAATTGTGAAGGCTACCAGAGATGGATTCGTTGAACAGGTTGAGACCAATAACACGTCCCTTCTCGCTGCAGGTTACACCTTTCCACAAACAGCAATTTTGACTCTCATTCCAGTGTACCAGTTTTGTGGACAAAGTACTATTGAATTTGAGGCTGTTCTTCATTCCGATCAACAAATCTCGCTGATCATGAAGACATTGGTCAGACACAACAAAGATACCAAAGTTGGCAAACAGTGAACATATGGTGATCAAGTAAAGCCAGG
>NW_027069639.1:1004727-1110105 GCF_002906115.3 Quercus suber
AATCATCATCAATTTTTTTGCTGGAAGTATTATTATTTTCTGTTAATTACTCATCCAAAAAGTTAAAAACCTTCCAAATGCAGCTGGGAGAATGCCTACCTGATCTGTAACCTCATATTTTATTTTGTTTTATTTTTATTATTATTTTTTTATGGAAGTCACCACATCTTGTTGAAAGCAATTTTATTTAGACAAAAAATGTTACTAATGCAGAGAGTGTATATTATGATAATAGAGAACCCCACATGTAAACATGTCTCAACAATCTTGTCCAAATTTGATATTCCTACACAATCTCTTTGATTTTCTTCTTTACTGCAACTTTTATTCAAAATACATCGAAACCTAAAGAGAAAACATAAAATTAAATAAAAAGTAACAACTTTTGCATGACATACGGGCCACTGCAAGATGAATAGATAGATAAATTAAGGGTTAACAAAAAAAGTTGCGTGAACATAAAATTATACTTAGTAAAAGTAATGCTCTAAAAGTTGTTCTTATACCTAACATTTTTTTTTTTTAATTATAATTTTAGAAACATGATACAACATTTTATTCAAATAACTGGAAAATTAGACACTTATACCTAAACAAATATACTAAATAAGCCATGAAATAAGCAAGCCAAACAAAGATAAACTACCATCAGTACCACACACTTTGCTGCAACTACATACCCTATCATTAGTGCCTCCGCACTTGATTAATGCTTGCTCGTCTTCGACGGTATTTAATTCCAAGATTCAGTTGAGGAAGATCCTGATAAGAATGTCATCAACGTGTTTGAAATACCATCTACTCCATCTCTTCCAAAACATGAGGGCCCAATGACAATCCCAAAACCAAAAATAAATCCTACTTCAACACTTAAGAAATTCAAATGAATTTCTCCAGAATTCGAATAAGTTTCTTGAAATGTTGAAGGTGGCAATCTTGTCGGGCAATTTTTATTCGAAGGATATCCACATAATCCTTCGTTCCCTTTGTAGGAGGCTTCCGAAAATGTAGCAAATTGCTTGAAAAATGGAATCGGTCCCACCAATTGATTGAATGAAAGGTTTAGAACTGCAAGGAAAGTTAGACGATCTGCAAATTGCATAGGGATATCTCCTGTAAGCTTGTTGCTTGACAAGTCTAATGATTCCAGCTGAGTCAAGTTTCCTAGAATTGGTGGAATGTGGCCAGTAAGAGCATTATGCGACAAGTTGAGAAAAAGTAGCGATTTGAGCGCTCCTAATTGAAGATGTAGACAAATCAAGTGTAACCAACCTTGTCAACTGTGAAATCTCAATGGGAATCTGCCCCTCAAAGCCAGCATTTGACAGGTTCAAATAAATTAAATTCGTCAGATTGCCAAACTGAGATGGAATCAGAGAAGAACTCAACTTGTTACAAGCCAAATTCAGGTTCTCGAGATACTGGAGACTGAAAAGGCTTGAATTGTGAAGGCTACCAGAGATGGATTCGTTGAACAGGTTGAGACCAATAACACGTCCCTTCTCGCTGCAGGTTACACCTTTCCACAAACAGCAATTTTGACTCTTATTCCAGTGTACCAGTTTTGTGGACAAAGTACTATTGAATTTGAGGCTGTTCTTCATTCCGATCAACAAATCTCGCTGATCATGAAGACATTGGTCAGACACAACAAAGATACCAAAGTTGGCAAACAGTGAACATATGGTGATCAAGTAAAGCCAGGAAAAGAACGGAATTTTCATTGTAGGCTGTATAAGACACTCTCACAATCAAGAATTGAAGAGTGATGAAATTAATGGTTGGTTCAGGAGGGTGTAGACCTATGAAAATGGCCTTAATGACCTGTGGCTCAAGTCTTGGTGGTCCCAAAACCACACGGTTTTGGCAATTGGCATGTCTAGTCGAGAATGGGAGGTAAGATGATTGCGACTTTGCTTCACTTGAAGTAATGGTTATAGGCTTTCGGACAAACTTCGTAGACTCAACACACTCTCTAGCGTAGACGATGTAGTTGTCATAAGTAATTGGTTTTTTATTTTTGATTGCATGTATTATTAAATTTGCTTTTATATTTTGCTAGATTTTGTTTCAATTATTGCTTAAACGACTGAAATTGAGCAGGAATTTCATATTCCAAATAAATTGATTTAAAATATAAAACTTAAAAAAATAACCACATAAATTTCCAAGACCATTATTTCTTAGTGGCATTGCCTGGAAGAACTCAAATTTAAATCATCCCTCACAAATTTTTGTGAAAAAAAAAAAAGAAAAAAAAAGAAAAAAAAAAAGAATTATATAAAGTAAACTAGTGGTAGACCCACGCGATGTGTCGGGATATATAATTATTTTGTATAGTAATATAATGTATAATTATTTCTCTAAAATTTTTGAAGATAATTTGTTCTTCCTAAAAATTAAAGAATTTCTATTAAGTCCAATTAGGTCTATTTTGATCCCACTCAGTCAATTTTGGCCCTCTTCAGTCCATTTTAGACTAATTGGACCTTAAATTGATTCTTTTTGTAGGTTATCTTTTCAATTTTAGTTCAAAAATTCTTTTTTTTTCTTAATTTTTTGGGTTGAAAAGTATGAAATTTTATTATATTCTAGCTAAACTCTATAGTTTGAGTTAAAAGATACAAAGAAAATAGACATTAGAAATTAGAAATATGAGCTTTATATGCAATAAAAATGATAAATATTCAAAAGTCTCATTTGGTCCACATTGGTTATATTAGGTCCATTTTGGTCCTATTGGATCCATATAGTGCTAATTGGTGCATTCGGTCCTATTTAGTCCATTCTGTCCACTAAAGTTCTAGTCGGTCCAATGGGTCTTATTCAGTCTACTTCGGTCCATTCAGTCTACATTAGCTTTATTCGGTCCATATTGGTCATATTCTGTCCATTTCAGTCCTATTCAGTAAATTCTGTCCACTTTGGTTCTATTTGGTCCTATTTAGTTCATTCTGTCCACTTTGGTACACTTCAGTCCTATTCAGGATATTTGGTCCACTTTGGACAAATTTTTTCCATTCTTTCCACTTCAATCATTTTCAGTCCACATTGGTCAAATGTGGTCCACTTCGGTCCAATATGTCCGTTTCGGTCCAATTGGGTCATGTTCGGTCCATTATATACACTTTGGTCTTATTCGGTCCATTATGACCTATTCGGTTTATATTGGTCCTATTCTGTTTATTTCGGTCCTATTTGGTCCATTCTGTCCACTTTGGTTCTATTTGGTCTAATTCGAAATGAGTGGAATGCAAAATGGAAGAATTCTTAAAGAATGCGCAATATGGTGGAATCTAATGCTCTCACTATCTCTTGGGAGGTACCTAGACACCTTTTATTTTGAAGATTTATCAACCAACATGTGAGCAAGCTATTTATGATGCACAATACCATTTATTTTGAGATTTGTATATATATATATATATATCTTGCTAAGTAATTTCACAATAAAGATATTAAAATATATATACTAGGAAAATAAAATTAATTATTTTTTAATATAAATAAATAAATAATTCATTAAAATAGAATGTTTAATGTATAGTACCTATTTTTCTTTCATAAAAACAGTGTCACGTGACACTAATTACAAGATTGAGCACTGGTTGGACCTAATGCTTTCACACATGGATGTGATTGAGCACTGGTTGGACCTCATCTTCATCATCCAAGATTGCCTTCGTAGAAAAAGGATTCTATTTGAAGTTGACCTGTAAATTTGTTTAATGAAGCTAGATCTACAATTTAAAGCAGTGGCCAGTTTAGTTAGACATTTGATCATCCACAATCAATAGACTCAAAAATCTGTTTGATCGCAAGAGAAGCACATGTACCCTGGATATTTTCCTCAAGTAACACAGGAAGAAGGCATCCTCAATTTGATTGTTACAATCAGATGTACTCCCAGAATATAGGAACTTAAACATGTTTGATGTTCTTATCAGATTCTGTTGGCATCTCAAGTTTGAATCCGTGCATGAGTGCATCTAAGATGCATGGACAATGCACATAATAAAATAAGTTCATCCCACCCATCCCCGAAGCTTCTACTAGACCCACTTAATATTTTTTTCCCAATCTCTCTGCCAGTGAGGCAGGGATGTTGCCATTGCTCTTCCCTGACTTGCAGCAGTTAAAAGTTAAAAACTGACAATTTGCTGCAGCATATAAGCCACCATCTGATCTAAATTATCCAATCAATAACACCAAAACTACGGCCTAATACAAAAAATGCAGGCAATATCATGTCAAAATCATCACCATCAATTTTTTTTTTTTTTTTTTTACAAATTTAAATCATCCCTCACAAATTTTTGTGAAAAAAAAAAAGAAAAAAAAAGAAAAAAAAAAAGAATTATATAAAGTAAACTAGTGGTAAACCCACGCGATGAGTCGGGATAAATAATTATTTTGTATAGTAATATAATGTATAATTATTTCTCTAAAATTTTTGAAGATAATTTGTTCTTCCTAAAAATTAAAGAATTTCTATTAAGTCCAATTAGGTCTATTTTGATCCCACTCAGTCAATTTTGGCCCCCTTCAGTCCATTTTAGACTAATTGGACCTTAAATTGATTCTTTTTGTAGGTTATCTTTTCAATTTTAGTTCAAAAATTCTTTTTTTTTCTTAATTTTTTGGGTTGAAAAGTATGAAATTTTATTATATTCGAGCTAAACTCTATAGTTTGAGTTAAAAGATACAAAGAAAATAGACATTAGAAATTAGAAATATGAGCCTTATATGCAATAAAAATGATAAATATTCAAAAGTCTCATTTGGTCCACATTGGTTATATTAGGTCCATTTTGGTCCTATTGGATCCATATAGTGCTAATTGGTGCATTCAGTCCTATTTAGTCCATTCTGTCCACTAAAGTTCTAGTCGGTCCAATAGGTCTTATTCAGTCTACTTCGGTCCATTCAGTCTACATTAGCTTTATTCGGTCCATATTGGTCATATTCTGTCCATTTCAGTCCTATTCAGTAAATTCTGTCCACTTTGGTTCTATTTGGTCCTATTTAGTTCATTCTGTCCACTTTGGTACACTTCAGTCCTATTCAGGATATTTGGTCCACTTTGGACAAATTTTTTCCATTCTGTCCACTTCAATCATTTTCAGTCCACATTGGTCAAATGTGGTCCACTTCGGTCCAATATGTCCGTTTCGGTCCAATTGGGTCACGTTCGGTCCATTATATACACTTTAGTCTTATACGGTCCATTATGACCTATTCGGTTTATATTGGTCCTATTCTGTTCATTTCGGTCCTATTTGCTCCATTCTGTCCACTTTGCTTCTATTTGGTCTAATTCGAAATGAGTGGAATGCAAAATGGAAGAATTCTTAAAGAATGCGCAATATGGTGGAATCTAATGCTCTCACTATCTCTTGGGAGGTACCTAGACACCTTTTATTTTGAGATTTATCAACCAACATGTGAGCAAGCTATTTATGATGCACAATACCATTTATTTTGAGATTTGTATATATATATATATATATCTTGCTAAGTAATTTCACAATAAAGATATTAAAATATATATACTAGGAAAATAAAATTAATTATTTTTTAATATAAATAAATAAATAATTCATTAAAATAGAATGTTTAATGTATAGTACCTATTTTTCTTTCATAAAAACAGTGTCACGTGACACTAATTACAAGATTGAGCACTGGTTGGACCTAATGCTCCCACACATGGATGTGATTGAGCACTGGTTGGACCTCATCTTCATCATCCAAGATTGCCTTCGTAGAAAAAGGATTCTATTTGAAGTTGACCTGTAAATTTGTTTAATGAAGCTAGATCTACAATTTAAAGCAGTGGCCAGTTTAGTTAGACATTTGATCATCCACAATCAATAGACTCAAAAATTTGTTTGATCGCAAGAGAAGGACATGTACCCTGGATATTTTCCTCAAGTAACACAGGAAGAAGGCATCCTCAATTTGATTGTTACAATCAGATGTACTCCTAGAATATAGGAACTTAAACATGTTTGATGTTCTTATCAGATTCTGTTGGCATCTCAAGTTTGAATCCGTGCATGAGTGCATCTAAGATGCATGGACAATGCACATAATAAAATAAGTTCATCCCACCCATCCCCGAAGCTTCTACTAGACCCATTAATATTTTTTTCCCAATCTCTCTGCCAGTGAGGCAGGGATGTTGCCATTGCTCTTCCCTGACTTGCAGCAGTTAAAAGTTAAAAACTGACAATTTGCTGCAGCATATAAGCCACCATCTGATCTAAATTATCCAATCAATAACACCAAAACTACGGCCTAATACAAAAAATGCAGGCAATATCATGTCAAAATCATCACCATCAATTTTTTTTTTGCTTGAAATATTATTATTTTCTGTTAATTACTCATCCAAAAAAGTTTTTTTTTTAAAAAAAAAAACCACAAATGCATTTGGGAGAATGCCTACCTGGTCTGTCACCACATATTTTATTATATTTTGTTTTATAATTTTTTTTTTTTTTTTTTTTTAAGAAAGTCACCACATCTTGTTGAATGCAAATTTAGTCAGACAAAAATATGTTATTAATGCAAAGATTGCATGGTATGATAACAGAGAAACCCACATGTAAACATGTCTCAGCAATCTCGTTCAAATTTATATACCTACACAATCTCTTTGATTTTCTTCTTTACTGCAGCTTTTATTCCAAATACATCAAAACCTAAAGAGAAAATATAAAATTAAATAAAAAGTAACAACTCTTACATGACATACCGAAAAGGTTGTACTTATACCTAAACCTTTTTTTTTAGAAGGGTGATATGGTATTTTATTCAAATAACTGAAAAAGCAGAAAATAACTGGAAAATTAGATACTTATACCTAACCAAATAAACTAAATAAGCCATAAAATAAGCAAGCCAAACAAAGATAAACTGCCACTAGTACCACACACTTTGTCGCAACTACCCTATCATTAGTGCCTCCGCCCTTGATTTATGTGTGCTCATCTTCGACAGTATTTAATTCCAAGATCCAGTTGAGGGAAGATCCTGATAAGAATGTCATCAACGTGTTTGAAATACCATCTACTCCACCTCTTCCAAAACATAAGGGGCCAAATGACAATTCCAAAACCAAAAATAAATCCTAGTTCAACATTTATGAAATTCAAATGAATTTCTTTAGAATTCAAATGAGTTTCTTGAAATGGTGGAGGTGACGATCTTGGCCCTAGAGTGCACTTTTTATTCTAAGGATATCCACATAATCCTTCATTCCCTTCATAGGACGCTTCCGAAAATGTGGCATAATTAAATTGCCTCAAATTTGGAATTTGTCCCACCAATTGATTGAACGAAAGTTTTAGAACTTCAAGGAAAGTTAGACCATCTTCAAATTGCACAGGGATCTCCCCAGTAAGCTTGTTGCTTGACAAGTCCAATGATTCTAGCTGAGTTAAGTTTCCCATAAATGGTGGAATGTGACCACTGAGAGCATTATGCGACAAGTTGAGAACAAGTAGCGATTTGAGTTCTCCTAATTCTTCTGGTATTGGCCCGTCAAGATTGTTGCAGGATAAGTCAATTGAAGTGAATAGAGTTAGAATCTTAACCAACTCCATGTCTAGACCTTTATTGGTAACCGTTATCACATCTTGATAATAATATCCCATGACTTCTATTTTTCCAAATTGGAGGTGTTCAAATTGTGACTGGGCATCATCCATCTTTGCCTTCCAAGCAGAAAGGGATTCTCTGGGAAGCCGACCATTAAATTTGTTTCAAGCGAGGTCAACAATTTTAAGCATCGGCCAAAGTATTTGGCCCATAAAATTTGTTAGATCGCAAGATAAGGACATGCAACGAAGATAGGTTCTTCAAGTAACATGGGAAGGCATACTTTATCTTATTGTTCCCCAGGTCTAAGACTTCCAATTTTTTGCAATTCCCCAAAGACTCTGGTACCACTCCTTTAAATAGGTTTCCATTGAGATTTAGAGTTTGTAAACTACAATTAACCGAAAAAGAATCAGATATATTGCCACTGAGTCTGTTTCTCCTCACATCCAGCACCATTAGAGTCTCACTCATCTCATAGGAGCATTGGGGAATGGTGCCACTCAACAAATTATCTGACAGGTCAAGAACTTGAAGATCTATAGCATCACATAATGATTCAGGGATACTGCCAGATAATTGGTTGTTTGAAAGAGATAAGAAAGCAGCTAAAGTAAGGTTGCTGCCAATGCTATCATGTATAACAGAGCTGAAATTATTCCTAGAGAAATCCAGATATGTGGGAGATGGTGGGAGAGTTGGGAGTTGCCCCTGGAGTTGGTTGGAATGAAGATCTAGTATAGATAGCATAGAAGGAAGTTTGTGTAAAGGCCCTTCCAGGAGAGATTTAAGGAAAGAAGATTAGTAAGATTCCAAATCCAGTTGGGTATCTCTCCAGAAATCTGGTTAATTGAAAGGTCTAGAGTGATTAATTTGGATTGGTTTCTCAAAAAATCAGGAAAGGTTTGCAAATTTCTAGAAACCAATCTTAATGTCGCAATTTGGGGAAAGGAAGATAATGAAGAGTTAGTTTCACTATATTCAATCGAAAAGCTGTTGTGTGAAAGATCAAGATTGCATCTGGTAGTGCCCCTTTAAGTAATTTGTTATTTGATAAGTCAAGCGTCTGCAGTGTAAGAATTTGAAAGACATTTTCTGGAAATGTTCCATTCAATCCACAAAAACTGAGATGCAAGGACGTCAAATTTACGGAATTTGCAAAAAATTCTGGAACTGAAGCATTAAAGGGATTACCATCGAGATGAATAATTGAGAGGGACCTAAGCTTTGATAAAGAGGAATCAAAAGGCCCTGAAAGATAACAATTAATCATGCTCAACACCCTTAGATTTGGCGCTGAAGAAGATAAGGCCTGACACCATTCATTTCCTGGTGCTCTGATATATTTCAGAGCACTGTTGATATATTTGAACAGTTTATCAATATAGGTGTTGATTTGGGTGGCTAGTAATGGTTATTTTTCCTACTAGTTTGGGATTGCAGCTGAATTTACGTAGTTTATTGAAAGTTTTGGTAATCTATGGATGTGGATGATGGTTAGCCTATTGGTCTTGAATTAATGTGTTTTTTTGTCAAATGTCCTGTTTCATTACTTTTGATAGATTGTTTGCAAGGTTCTCATTAGTTCTTTTTCAAGTTTTTTACGGTCTTTATTATTAAGCAATCACATAATAAACCCTAAGGTTTAATCTTAGTTTAGATCTAGGGTTAAACATTAAAATATCAATTGCATTAATGATTATCCTGTAGTTTTAAAAACTATTGCAATCTAAACCCTAGTGGGACCTTTATCAATTAAATGCAGAATAAAATTTAGCTACAAAATTAGTTGTAGTTTAAGGTTATAACATTTTTCAATAAATTTTGACAAATTCATCGTTGGATTACATTTTTTTTTTTTTTTTTTATATCTTCCTTATTTGCAAAATTTCTAGAAATTTTAAAATTAATAGTGTAAGGACTCAATTTGGATTGAACCCAGAATATGAATGGGTTTTCAGCCCAACAAGCCCAAACAATAAATTTGTAGAGAATGAATTGAAGGTTTAGACGCTGGCCGTCGTTCACCAAGCATGAACCCTTCCCTTTTATATATATATAAAATACTTATAACTGTGCGCGCCCGATACCGAAACCCGTCGGACTGGGCCTCAAGTTGGGCTCACAACTTACTTGTATAGTGGGTTTGGATTTCCAACACTGGGTCGTTCCTCTCGCTGAGACCTAAGGCCCTTTCTTTTCTTTCCTCGTGGGTCTGAGTCACCTTCTCTTTTTACTCACTCTGTTCTTATACTCTCCATGCTGCGCGCCATTTTTCCAACCCCTTTCTTCTCCAAACTTCCTGCATTTATAGGCCATAGTTTAGTGGAGATGTCATAATTACTTGCCAACGAGTGCAACCGGCGGTCCACTATTATCGATCGTAAGTGGGTGGTCAGGTAGGAGTGGGAAATTATGAGGGTGGCGTTGGAACTTGGTTCCTGCCTCCATGATAGTCCTCGGGAGCGGTGGCTCTCCGGGGCGCGGCCGGGTAGGTACAGTGCAGGTCTTCCCGTGAGTCAAATATCTACTCCATGGAAAGGTGTTGCCGAGAAACGATGAAGAAGCAAGGCTCGGGCTTGCAGTACGCGTGGCCCGGGGGTGGGCTGCCGGGTATAAAGGGATTGGCCTCATGGGCCATATACCCAGGCCAGGGCCCAAGGCCCAATGTAGGATATGACGCGGGGGCCGTACAATAACTATTTACAATCGGGGGATGCTCCTCGGCGCATGGCCGAGGAGCCCTTTTTCTTCTACCTTTCCCCCCCCTCTTTACTTTACTCGCTTTTCTTATATAGTCTTCATCGTCCTATCTCGTTCTTCCATTTGTTGATCATCCATTCGTCTTTCTTCTGATTGCCCATCCATCAGAGGTCTTATCAGCACTTAAGTGGTTCACTCTGATCAACGTTGCCCTGCTAAGGGGTTGTATCACCATTAATGTAGCCAGAGGGGTTAGGTGAATGCATTAAGTGTGAAGGTGACAGCTTGCCCTAGGCTTGTCCCTTCCAAAAATTATCCTTGGCATGCCGAGGACAAAGAGGTCCTCGGCGTGGATCCGAAAAAGAGGCTTTCCCCAATTTAGCCTCGGATGGTCAGTTTTCCTCGGCGTGGGCCTTGGGCCTACTACACGATGGGCTAAGGCTATAGGCCCATAGACCCCACAATAGCCCCTCAAAACCCTGCTGCACGTTCCCTCGGATGGGGAGGAGGGTTTTGATATCCACGGGCCCTCTAGACGAATCGCCCTATTTCGGTCCGCGATAATGCTGGGGACCTTTCGACTGCCCGATGTGCGTTTTTGGCGTTTCAAGACTTAACGTGTGCCCACATTAAATTTTGGCGGCACCACGTCTCCCACTTTCAACAGTGTGATGGTAATTGTTCGGTGGGGATCTCCTGCTTTTATGGGCAGGCGGTTACATTTGGGGAACCTAAGGGGGAGTATAAGTACTGGTTTGAACCGCCTAGTTTTCTCATTTTCGCGCTTACAACCATTGATGCGTATGATTTGAATCTGGTTCAACTTGCACACTACCTGAAGAGAATCGTCATATTTCTGTAAGTCTTCTTCTTCCGGTGACTCCAAATTTTTCTTGATTCTATTCCTTCTTTTCTTCTTCTAGAATCTTTAGTCGTCCTTGGAGGATGGGTAAGTTTAAGAAGCTGGTTGAGTCCGACAAGATGATGAACAAGTTCATTGTTGACTATGGAATACCCAATAATGTGAGTTTGAAGTACTGTGAAGAAGGGGAGTGGTACCTTAAGAGGAGAGAGGGTGAAGTCGTAATCCCGATAGTCGCTTTCGTAGAGGGAGGGATGAGAATCCCTATGAGGCTAGTGACTCTCAATTACCTTAGGCATTTCCGCCTGGCTCCTACCCAATGTGCCGTGAATGTATTTAGGATATTAGGGTGTGTAGATACCTTGAATGAGAAAATGGGGCTGAGACTGACTCACCATGATGTGAACTGGTGCTACAACCTTCATCATCTTAGGGGTAAGACGTATTATATGAAGACGAGGGACGATAGGGTCCGACTCATCCAGTGTCTTCCTGATTCTAATAAGGGGTTGACTTAAGATTTCTTCATAGTGTCGGGGGAGTGGCACAACGGCTTTCATTGCCCAACAGTAGAGGGGGAGCTAGGTAGGGTATCTGAAGTAGGGGTTTTAGTATTTTTATTTTTTATAACTGTATATCCGTTTTGGTTGATTAACCACAGGAGTTTCACTTTTCTTTTCGCAGATCTGCACGCTTTCGCACGTCATTTCCACTTGGTCAACAAAGCGGATTTGGAAACCGTTCTTAGGTCAGAACTTTTCCTGAACGAGACTGATAACCAGGTTAGAGCTGCTCACAAAATCCTCGGATGCGACCCAGCTCAGAAATCACTCCTTGTCTCGAAGCACGTAATTAGAGCTTGTGACCCTCGGCTTATGCAGATTACCGTGGTGGAGGACGGTTTTGCATTTTCCGAGGGGTCTCACATACCTGAAGGCATTCCGCTAGCAGGTCCCTCCTCATCCCAACAAATAACGGTGGCCGAGGAAGGACAACCTAAGAAGGCGGGAGAGGTAGTTAAACTGAGCTCTTCTGAGGACGAATATAGTGTGTTTAACCTAGCTGATCAGTCCGAGGATCCCTCTGGTGATCTAGGAGACCCTCATCTGTCCGAAGCCGACCTCCGGTCCCTAAGAGTTGGTACTCAGGCTGAGATGGGTTTAAAAAGGCAGCCCCAAACCAATCTTCTTGACCTGCTTGAAGGCGGTTCCAAGAAGGGTGCGTCGGAAGAGTCGCAGCCCAAGCCCCCAACACCTCTGCCCCAAATTTTAACTGTGCAAACTAGGTCATCCTCTGTCCCCACAGTATCAGACCTTCAGACCAAGTCTTATGACCCTAAAAGGAAGAGACTTTCCAAGGGTAAGGAGCCAATGGATGGGAGCAAATCCTATTCCCCGCCCGAGGAAGGTAAATTTCGCAGGCCTCCGAAACAACTGAAGCTCGGTGGTCAACGGAAAGGTAAGAAGATCGTCCAACAGTCTGAGGCCCAAGCCTGGCTGCCCACTGCCATGCTCCATGATCAACCCCTGATGGATGACGCATCGATACGGGAATCTGAAGGGGCTGAGGGGGCTCTCGTAGCCGATGCCCTGGAGAAGTCTCTCCTCCTTCCCACTGACATGGCCGAGCTAGAAAATATGAGTGGGTCAGAGGTTGTCCTTGAACTTAAGAAGTATCTGGGCATGGTGGGTCCTTTGGTACCTATTTACTTTATTCGAACTTTGTTGCTTAGTACCCTCTCTTTTCTTTACGGAGTTACTTGTTTTTATTGGCAGGCTATCCAGGCTCTTTTCAGGTTGGACGAGGAGGTCGATGCCAAAGCAGTGCCTTAGCACAAGAGCGTGACAAATTCTTGAAAGCCGCCAGTACCCTCAAGAGATCTAAGGCCGGCTTGAAAAGGCGACCGAGGATCTAGAGGAGATAACAAGGGCCAGGGACACTGCTGCCTCCACCTGGCCGTGGCTAGGAAGAAAGATGAGGACTAAGCCAATTGCTTACAAGACATTGAGGGCCAGCTACAGACTGCCAAAGAAGACAATGTCTACCTGAAGAAAAAGTTGACCGAGGCAATCTATGAGAAAGGTATTACCAAGTATGCCAGGGACGAGGCTGTGAGAGCCAAAGATGAGGCGGTATTTGCAAAAATAGACGCTGAGCGCTATGTAGAACAGGCGGAGGAGGAGGCCTTCGCAGATGGGGTGGCTAAGACTGAAGCCACCCTTCGGGCACAAGTTCCTGCAGTGTGCAAGCATTACTGTTCTCAGACCTGGCATGAAGCCCTCAACCAAGCAGGGGTTGATGCCTCATCTGACCTTAGGAGGGAGGACAGGGTATATTACCCTATTGCAATTCGTGAGACTACCCCTGATGCTCCCGAGGAGGGATCCTCATTACCAGTAACTGAAAGTCACAATAAGACCGCCGAAGATACATCTGCCGCTAACCAACCCCCCGAGGAGGTTGAACCCCGAAAACGTTGGGGGAGTTAGAACTGAGGGTCAGGAAATACCACAAGACGTGGCGAGGCCTCCTGCGGACCCTTCGAGACAAGGCCCTTAGGCCTTAGTTAAAGCCTTTTGATCTGCTTGTCGAATTAATTTGCCTACTGAGTTGGGGATACTCAGGTATAATGGTGTGAATAGTTTTACCATAGGCTTGGGTCCGAGGACCATGCAATACCTTGGTTCTGTCTACCACTTCTATTTTTCTGTAAGTATCTAGTTTCCCCATAGGCTTGAATCCGAGGACCATGCAATGCCTTGGTTATGTCTAGTATCCAGGTATAATGGTGTGAATAGTTTTACCATAGGCTTGGGTCCGAGGACCATGCAATACCTTGGTTCTGTCTACCACTTCTATTTTTCTGTAAGTATCTAGTTTCTCCATAGGTTTGAGTCCGAGGACCATGCAATACCTTGGTTCTGTCTAGTACCCAGGTATAATGGTGTGAATAGTTTTACCATAGGCTTGGGTCCGAGGACCATGCAATACCTTGGTTCTGTCTATCACTTCTATTTTTCTATAAGTATCTAGTTTCCCCATAGGTTTGAGTCCAAGGACCATGCAATACCTTGGTTCTGTCTAATACCCAAGTATAATGGTGTGAATAGTTATACCATAGGCTTGGGTCCGAGGACCATGCAATACCTTGGTTCTGTCTACCACTTCTATTTTTCTGTAAGTATCTAGTTTCCCCATAAGTTTAAGTCCGAGAACCATGCAATACCTTAGTTCTGTCTAGTACCCAGGTATAATGGTGTGAATAGTTTTACCATAGGATTGGGTCCGAGGACCATGCAATACCTTGGTTCTGTCTACCACTTCTATTTTTCTGTAAGTATCTAGTTTCCCCATAGGTTTGAGTCCGAGGACCATGCAATACCTTGGTTCTGTCTAATACTTCTATTTTCCTGTAAGTATCTAGTTTCCCCATAAGTTTGAGTCCGAGGACCATGCAATACCTTGGTTCTGTCTAATACTTCTATTTTTCTGTAAGTATCTAGTTTCCCCATAGGTTTGAGTCCGAGGACCATGCAATACATTGGTTCTGTCTAGTACCCAGGTATAATGGTGTGAATAGTTTTACCATAGGCTTGGGTCCGAGGACCATGCAATACCTTGGTTCTGTCTACCACTTCTATTTTTTTGTAAGTATCTAGTTTCCCCATAGGTTTGAGTCCGAGGACTATGAAATACCTTAGTTCTGTCTAGTACCCAAGTATAATGGTGTGAATAGTTTTACCATAGGCTTTGGTCCGAGGACCATGAAATACCTTAGTTCTGTCTACCACTTCTATTTTTCTATAAGTATCTAGTTTTCCCATAGGTTTGAGTCCGAGGACCATGCAATACCTTGGTTCTGTCTAGTACCCAGGTATAATGGTGTGAATAGTTTTATCATAGGTTTGGGTTTGAGGACCATGCAATACCTTGGTTCTGTCTACCACTTCTATTTTTCTGTAAGGAGGGGTTTGTCTTCGGACTGCTTCACTGGAGACGATTCCTCTTCGGGTTAGGTTATGACCTTACACGTGGCGTTTTGTCCCGCCTTCAGTTCGAGTCCCACCTGTTTCATTTACGAGGCGTCCTTTGGCGGTTCGTTTTTCGCGCTTGATATTTCGGTGCGCGTGACGCGCCCTCATTAATGTCCTCGTGAAGTAGCACACATCCAGCAGTCTATGGCCCCTCAAAATTTGATGGCTCTGTAATTTGCACTGTTGACAATTCTCCTTTCGAATTCTGCGCGAATTAATTCCCACCAACATTTATCCCCTATATAAGACTCTTCGGGGGGAAGGTTTCTTCACATTCCATGACTTCCCAAACGCAAATAGAAAGAATACACACCCTCAGCTCCCCAAGCCCCTTGAATAACCCTGTCAGAGTTGGTAGCTATGGGGCAGCTTTGGGCGGGTGTGAGGACATCTGTGCAAAGAGCCGTCGTGGCCGCAGCCCCCACTGGGTTTCCGGCGCGACAGAGTTTAGGCGTAACCCCGATGGTGCCATGCATGGTGGCCCGGAGAGATGTCGTTGAAGTACCTAATGTCTCTCCTCAGAGCGCACCCCCGACGGAGGAGATGTGTGAATTCACGTCACGGCCGGTGCCCGAGCGTTGTCGTCTCCTACGGCTAACGCTCGTGAGGGTTGGAGAGAATCAAGGGAACATCATGAGGGAAGGTGTCCCGGTGCGCCTGCATCTGTACCTCACTTTGTTCAAGCTTTGGTGCACCTGGCCCTCCCCACCCCCTGCTTTTATTGTCAAGCTCTTCCATTCTCTTGATGCCAATAAAAGCACGGGTTGACACTTCCCTCTGGCTAGTTTTAGGGCGGGTCCACCTGGGCCTCTGATTGTAGAACTAGCTGGAAGGAATAGTTGTAAAGCAAGCCTGCTTGAGCCTCTGATTGTAATTTGTAACTTTTCTTTTTATGAAATACCTCTCATTGTAATCTGTAACTTTTTTTTTATGAAATAATATCAATCGTTCTCTTTTCGCTGTCAAATCTTTTTTTTTTTTACTTCGCCAACTTACCGTAAAACGACCACCTAGAGCAATCGCCTGGTGCGCCGGCCAGCGCACTAATCCTTCCCACAGACGGCGCCAATTGTAAGGACTCAATTTGGATTAAACCCAGAATATGAATGAGTTTTCAGCCCAACAAGCCCAAACAATAAATTTGTAGAGAATGGATTGAAAGTTTAGGCGCTGGCCGTCGTTCACCAAGCATAAACCCTTCCCTTTTATATATAAAAAAAAATACTTATAACTATTTACAACCGGGGGATGCTCCTCGGCGCATGGCCAAGGAGCCCTTTTTCTTCTACCTTTTCCCCCCCTCCCTCTCTTTACTTTACTCGTTTTTCTTATATAGTCTTCATCGTCCTATCTCATTCTTCCATCTGTTGATCATCCATTCTCCTTTCTTCTGATTGCCCATCCTATCAGAGGTCTTATCAGCACTCAAGTGGTTCACTCTGATCAACGTTGCCCTGCTAAGGGGTTGTATCACCATTAATACGGCCAGAGGGGTTAGGTGAATGCATTAAGTGTGAAGGTGACAGCTTGCCCTAGGCTTGTCTCTTCCAAAAATTATCCTTGGCATGCCGAGGAGTCCTCAGCGTGGATCCGAAAAAGAGGCTTTCCCCAATTTAGCCTCGGATGGTCAGTCTTCCTCGGCGTGGGTCTTGGGCCTACTACACAATGGGCTAAGGCTATCAGGCCCATGGACCCCACAAATAGCTATATCATCAATAAATTGTTTAAATTACAAGTTTTTATAATTTAAAATTATGTATAAAATATGATTTTATAAATTAAATAGTAAATAATATCTAATTGACACAAAATTTAACGTGTATTAAAAACTTGAATAACAAGCAATTTAACATTTCAAAATATATAATAATATTAATGATATTAAAACAGGTACAGCTTAAATGCAGCAGGAACTCATGTAAATCGTACTTGAGGCAATTTGGACAACACGTTCTTTAATGAGGCATACATGCGCATCTTATAAGTATGTCTGTGTACAGCTTACCAGTTACAAATGTCATATGCCAATGGCCCTTAAGCCACGTGGCAACTGAACCCTTTATAGTCGGTCTTTGATAAGAGGATGAATCCACCTTGTCTTCAGCTGGCCAAAAAAAAAAAAAAAAAAAGAGTTTTACAAACATCATACAACACTAGCAACCAATTGAACATTTACAATTTTTTTTTTTTTTTAAATATTTTACTCTTATTAGTTTATATCGCAACCGAAAAAACTAAATTTAACCATGATAAAATTGTCCCTTGTACCTCTGCACCTGACTCTTTTGTGCTCTTCGACCGAATTTCTTTCAAAGATTCAACTGAGGGAAGATCTTGATAAGAATGTCATCAACGTGCTTGTAATACTGTATTCTCCACCTCTTCCAATACACTAGGGGCCCAACAACAACCCAAAAGCCAAAAATAAACCCAAGTTCTGCGCTTATGTAGTTCTTCCAATCTGTCCAAATCCAAGATTTCGAATGAGTTTCTTCAAATGTTGGAGGCAACGCCCCTGGCTCATCATGTTTGCACTCTAAAGGGAAGCCATATAATCCTTTATTTCCTTCATAGGAAGTTTCCAAGAATGTAGCAAACTGCTTGATTTGAGGAATCTGCCCCACCAATTGGTTGAAAGAAAGGTTAAGAACTGACAGGAAAGTAAGACCATCTGCAAGTTGCATAGGTATCGCCCCAGTAAGCCTGTTGCTTGACAAATCTAGCGACTCAAGATTACTCAATTTTCCTAGAGATGGTGGGATTGAGTCTGTGAAAGAATTATGCGACAAGTTCAGGACATACAGTGATTTGAGCTCTCCTATTTTTTCTGGTATTGGTCCTTCAAGATTGTTGCAGGAAACGTCAATTGAGGTGAAGATAGTTAGAATCTTCACCAGCTCAAGATCTTGACCTTTACAGGTAACTGTTATTGCATCTTGATAATAATATTGACTAAATTGGACTTCAAATTGGATATGATTGAGCATTGGTTGGTCCTTGTCTTCATCATCCAGCATTGCTTTCGTAGAAAAGGATTTTATTTGAAGTTGACCAGTAAATTTGTTTGAAGCTAGGTCTACAATTTGAAGCATTGGCCAATTGACACTTGTTCCTCCACAATTAATAGGCCCGTAAAATTTGTTAGATCGCAACACAAGGACACGTAACTTGGATATGCTCCTCAAGTAACATGGGAAGGCATCCTCGATGTGGTTGTTACCAATATCAAAGACCTCCAAATTTCTACAATTGGCCAAAGACCGTGGAACCACTCCTTCAAGTAAGTTTCCATTGAGATTTAGAGTTTGGAAACCACAATTGTCAGGAAACATATCAGATATTGTGCCACTTAGTTTATTTCTCCTCACATCCAACACCCCTAGATTCTTGCTCATCTCGATTAAGCATTGAGGAATTGTGCCATTCAGGGTATTGTTAGACAAATTAAGAACTTGAAGATATGTAGCATAGCATAATGATTGAGGGATATCCCCATGGAATTTATTGCTTGAAATAGAGAAGAAATAAGCAACACCAAGGGAGTCACCGATGCTAGCTGGTATGACAGAGTTGAAGTTATTTATCGAGAAATCCAAGTATGTGGCATATGGTGGGAGAACTGGGAGTTTCCCCTCAAGCTGGTTGGAGTGAAGGTCTAGGAAATTAAGGGTAGTTAAACTAGAAAGACTGAGTAATGGTCCTTCCCGTTTCATCACTAGTTGGTTAAAAGAGAGATCTAAGTGAGTAAGTTTATTAAATTTCCAAATCCAGTTGGGAATCTCTCCATGAATCTGGTTATTTGAAAGGTCCAGAGTGGTTAAATTGGATAGGTTTATCAAGAAATCAGGAAATATTTTCAACTTGCAAGAAGCTAATTTTAATTCGATAACTTGGAAAAGGGAGGATAATGAAGAACTAGTTCCATTATATTCAATCAACAAGCTATTGTATGAAAGATCAAGATCGAAAAGATTTCTTAACTGTTGAATCACATTAAATTGCAAGGATCCGTTAAATTTATTTGAAGAAAGTAGGAGAATCTCAATACCTTGGAGTTCAAAGATAGACATGGGTATTGGCCCTTCCAAGTAGTTGCTACTCAAATCAAGGGTCTTCAATTGGCAAGAAGAAACGTTGGAAAATTCATTGAGTTGACCAGAAAAGTGGTTGTTGGAAAGTCGTAATATTTGCAATGATGGAAGGGAAAACAGGGAGACGGGAATATATCCTTCAAGTGAATTGTGACTTAATTCAAGATTCACCAGATTCAGAAGACCTTCCCAGTTAAGGAAATGAATCTTACCTGTTAAATGATTAAAAGAAAGGTATATCTGAGTCAAATTCTTGGCCATACTGAATGATGGAATTGGTCCGGTGAAGTTGTTCGATGACATGTCCAAATAAACCAATTGAGTAAGATTTGCCATTGAGCTCGGGATTGATCCACTGAAATTACAAAGTGAAAGATCTATTCTGGACAACATTGTAAGATTACTAATAGAATTTGGAAGCGTCCCTGAGAAATTTGTTGATCCAAGCAGTAGTGACCGGAGAGAACCATTTGAAAGAAATTCAGGCAAAGAACCTTGAAGTAGGTCATTACCTGATAAGTCAAGCTTCTGCAGTGTTTGAATTTGGAAGATCTTTTTTGGAAATGTTCCATTCAATCCACAAAAACTGAGTTCCAAGGAAGTCAGATTTGTGAAATTTGCAAAAAATTCTGGAACTGGAGCATAAAAAGGATTATTATGGAGGCTGATAATTGAGAGGAACTGAAGCTTGGATAAGGAGAATTCGAAAGGCCCTGAAAGAGAACAACCTGACATGCTCAACACCCTTAGATTTGGCAGTGAAGATGATAAGGCCTGGCACCACTCATACCCTTGCACTGATATAGTTACACCATCAAGATAAAGTTCCTTCAGCTCCGAAAGGTTCTGAACTAGCATAGCTAAATTTGGGTCCTCTAGTTTCAACGTAGAATCAGCCAAGAAATAATTGGTAGACAAATCTAGAGTAACCAACCTTGTGAGGCTTGAAATTGCATTTGGGATCTGCCCTGCAAAGCAAGCATTTGACAAATTCAAGTAACTCAAATTCTTCAGCTTTCTAAACTCCTTTGGAATCGGACTGTTGAAGCAGTTATAAGCCAGATTCAGGTTCTCCAGATACTGGAGACTGAAAAGGCTACTTGAACTGTCAAGTCCAGCAGTAATGGATTCGTTGAACAGGTTGAGACCAATAACACGTCCCTCTCTGCTGCAGGTAACACCTTCCCAGAAACAGCAATCAGCACTTTCATTCCAACGCACCAGTTTTGTGGACCAAGTATTGTTGGGGAGGCTGTTCTTTAAGTCGAGCAAATAGGATCGTTGATCACCAAGACACTGGCCAGACACCACAAAGATACCAAAGCTGACGAAAAGTGAGCATATTGGTATCAAGAAGAGCCATGAAAAGTAGGGAATTTTCATTGGGGGCTGTAATAATAAACAGTAATACAATGAAGAATTAAAGAGGTGATGGAATTAATGGTTGGTTCAGGAGGGAAAAGACCTATGAACATGGCCTTCATGAGCTGTGGCTCGAAAGTCTTGGTGGACCCAAAACCACTAGGTTTCGGAAATTGGCACGGCTGGTCATGAATGGCGATAGGCTGTCGGACAAACTTCGTAGACTCAAGTCGGTCGACACACTTGTCTCTAGCGTAGACAGTGTGGTTGTAAACTTGTCATTGACTCAATCCTAAATATGCCTGTACAATTTGTTAGGTTGAAATCTTATTAACAAAGGCTAGTACGCAGCTTTATTCGGGTGCTAAACCAGCAAACATTCACTAGCTCACATTATATTTGAGAATTTTATCAAAAAATATTTGAGAATTAATCATATTATTTATCATTAAAAAAAAAAGATGTAAAATATTGTGATCGATAAATTCAATATACGATATATGATTTGAATGAATTAAAAAAATATTTAATTATTTTGACTAATTTAATCGCATAATAATAATTATTTTTATATTTTTGATTGCATGTATTGTTAATTTTGCTTTTATATTTTGCTAGTTCTCGTTTCAATTATTGCTTTAGCAACTAAAATTGAGCAGGAATTTCATATTCCAAATAAATTTTTTTAAAATATAAAACTTAAAAAAATAACCACATAAATTTCCAAGACCATTATTTCTTAGTGGCATTGCAAAGAACTCACATTTAAATCATCCCTCCCAATTTTCTGTGAGAAAAAAAAAGGAGTTATATAAATGACATTTCTATATTAATAATTAGTGCATCACCTATAAAAAGTAAACTAGTGGTAGATCCATGTGATAGTGGGGATAAATTATTATTTTCTATAGTAATATAATGTATAATTATTTCTCTAAATTTTTTAAAAGATAATTTGTTCTCCTTAAAAATTAAACAATTTCTATTTAATCCTGTGGGGGGTGGAAACCCAAACTTATGTATTGGGCCTAAGGCCCTATTTGAAGGTTACTGTGTGTCCGAAGAGGTGAAAGCTGTTGAGAAGGAGTCCGCATGAAAGAAAGATACCTAGAAGTGAAGGGGATCAGTCCGAAGAGAGTACCAGTGGTCTGAAGAGATCATTCTCCTCGGATGTAAAGATTCTTGGTCAAGCAAATATCTAGAGGGTTCGAATGATCTTCCTAACAACTTCAGTGATAAGGATAAGCTTTGGGCATGCCTGGAGATAAAAAGAATAGAGAAATATCTAAAAGGAAAAGCTGCCACCACCATATTAAATGCACTGCTTCTGCTTTTCTGGCCGCATTAATGTGAAAAAGACCCTTGAACAGTGTCATCCCAACTACTACCACTTACAGAGAGCTAAAGAGGAGATCTAACGTGACATATACTCAAGTGGACACTTAGATGAAAAACAAGTGGATGATGAAGATGATGAGGAGGGATGCTATATAAAGAAAAAGCCTCTGGAGGAGGGGGAGATGAGTTCTAAGAATTGTATTAATCTTTCATTCAATAATATTCCTCCTCGAACATCAAATTGAAAAGCCTTGAAGTGTGTTTTTTATATCAGTTCCTTCTTTAACACCATAGTTAACTATTATTTAGTTCACAATCAGTCTAGTTCTTTAACCGATTCTCTACAAATTCATTGTTCTGGGTTTATTGAGCTCATAATCCAAACCTTTTGGGCTTGGGCTACAAAAATAGACCCTACAATTAGCGCTGTTTGTGGGAAGAACTTGAGCGAAAGTGGAAGTAACAGTTGATAATGGCTGAACCAGGGCAACAACCAGCAGAATCTAGGGCATCCCAACACATAGACCCTTTTCTCAATCTAGAGCAGAAACAAGATCGTGAAGGCAGTGTGCATACTACGCATACTGATCGAAGCCAGCTTTTAGTAATATATGGATATAGATGACATTTTTATATTAATATTTAGTGCACCACCTATAAAAAATTAATACTTAGAATTGAATGTATGTACTTCATGAAACACATAACGAGAAATTAATAAATTGCATGTCATAAAAATTTAGAGTATTCTATTCCTTTTTCTAGGCATGCGCCACACAGCAAAACTTTTGGGTATTGTAGCTTGGGATAAAACATAAAGAACAAAATTATTAGTTGGAAACTTAGGATAACATATATTAAACACCTTTTATTTTGAAGATTTATCAACCAACACGTTAGCAAGCCATTTATGATGCACAATACCATCTATTTTTTGGTTTTTATTTTCATTTATTTATTTTACTATAAAAGAGAGATACATATCTTGCTAAGTGGTTGCACCAAAATTGTTTTAAAATGTATATATTAAGAAAATAAAATTATTTATGGTTGAATATAAATAAATAAGAAAAAAAATAAAATAATTCACTAAAACCTTTGCTTAGGTGAAAGGTTAAATGTATACCGTATGGTACTCTTTTCTTTTTTCTTTTTTTTTTTCTTTTTTTTTTTTTTTCAAAGAATAGTGACACCTAACACTAATTAAATGAGTGAAACACAAAATGAAAGAATTCTTAAAGAATGCACAACATGGGAAAATCTAGACACATTTTATTCTGAAGATTTATCAACCAACATGTTAGCAAGCCATTTATATATGTACACAATACCATTTATTTTTTTTGCTCTAAAAGAAATAGATGTATATATATATATATCTCGAGTATTTCACCCAAAAAAAAAATATTTAAATACTAAGCAAATAAAATGATTTGTTTTTTTAATTTAAATAAATAATAATTAATTAAATAATTCATTAAAACCTATATTTAGGTTGAATGCTTAATGTATAATACCTATTTTTCTTTATTAAAAAAAAAAAAAAAAAAAAATGCCTTCTTCCCGTGTTACTTGAGGAACATATTCAGGTCACATGTATCTAACAAATTTTACAGGTCTATTGATTGTGGAGGATCAAATGTCAACTGGCCAATGCTTCAAATTATAGACCTAGCTTCAAACAAATTTACTGGTCAAGTTCAAATAGATTAATCCTTTTCTATGAAGGCAATGTTGGATGATGAAGATGAGGTCCAACCAGGGCTCAATTAGTCAATTACATCCAAGTCTGAGAGCATTAGGTTTCGACATGTTGGCTGTTGCTCATTTTTTAGAATTCTTTCATTTACAATTCCACCTCATTTTGTAATTAGTGCTAAGAGTTACTGATCACATTTAAACAAAATTCCAAACGCATAAGAAACCATAAAAACCCATCAAGTTAAGCCCAATAAAAATCCATTGAAACTTTCAAAGTCTAGTCTAAAACATATAGATTGAGCAAGCCCAAAAACAAAGGTCCATCACCCTAAAGGCTTGGGGATTAAGACTGCATTTGCTTCCAAACCGGCTTTTTGAATATTGGAGCCAAGTGGCAGCAACGGCTAAATTGGCAAGGCAAATGGATAGGCAAAATTTTCCAAACAGTACAATTTTGGAAATATATCTGCTGGATAGCACGCGTTCAAACTTAATTAGTAGGTTAGACTCTTTTTGGAAGTCGATTTTATCAAACTTGACTTCTAGGCAAAATCCAACCCCTCTAACCACAAATATTTAAGTCTGATGTGGATTAAAAAAATGAAAAAAGCCACTTGGAAGTCGAGTATACTGAACTCGACTTTAAAAGTCGACTATAGTGAACTCGACTTCAAGCTCAAGTTAAAAAAAATTCTTTGGGGGGGGGGGGGGGGGTGTGTGTAAAAGGGGAATCCGAGTATCATATAATCGATTTTGAGATTCATCACACACCGTTTCCTTCTTCTCTCTCTCTCCGGTGTTCCTCTCCGTCCATCATCTTCCTTTGTGGTGAGGAATTCGACTTAACCAGTAGGTTCACTCTCTCTCTCTCTCTCTCTCTCTCTCTCTCTCTCTCATGCGATTTCTTTCTCTTTATTTATTGGTTGAAATAGGTTTTGATTTGCTTTTTAGGTTAGCGATTTGGAGATTTGGGTTTAGTTTTTATTTGTTTTTGTGTTTTTGTTTACTGTGATATTTCAATTTTACTTGTCATGACCTTTTTTGGTGTTAGTCATAAAGAGTAAAGGGATAATAATTTAGAAATTTAGAATGCAACTCAAGTCTCAGGGTGATTTCAATTCTAAAATAAAAAGATCTTCACTAGTAGCCAGTAGGTTATGGTTTAAAATTGTGGGTCTTCAAAAACAATAATAAGATTCAATATATATCAGGTTACCTGAAAGATGATGCATTTAAGTTCAGCAACAAATGACAGTTTGCACAGTGATAAATGGGTAAAACAGTGGGTCTTTTTCTTCCTCACAAGCAAGATGGAGATTGAGATCACAATAGAGACAAGTGAAGACATATGATTCACAAATATTGATTAATAAAATCATATTTTTGATAATATAGTGTCACCTTGAACACACTGTTAGTGATAAGATGGACCAATTTCAATCACATTTTTAAAGGGAAAAAATGATTTCATTTCATTGCTATGTTCAAATTCCTTATTCCATCTATTTCTCTACCTTTCTCTTACTAGAAGACTTGTCTGTCTTAAATCAGTCACATAGCTTAAAGTTAGAATTGAGATTCTAACAACGAGTTTATATATATAAAAGGAAATGAGGAATTATGAGTTTTACACTCTAAAACTTCTATGTATAAAAAATAAAGACTCAAGACTCAAGAACATCCAGCTTTAAAACTTCTACATACAAAAAATAAAGACTCAAGACTCAAGACTCAAGAGCACATCCAAAAATAGAATTTCAATGTAAAAGATTTCACTACAAGAAACAAGCGCTATAGCCATGTTTTCTATAACCGCGCTTACACATGTGGCCTAAACCCCACGACTATAGCTCCTGCGGATCTGTAGCCACGTTTTTGTAAATGTGGCTATAGTTTGAGACCTATAGTTGCATTTATAAAAATGCGGCTATAGACAATTTTTTTCCCCTTGCTAAATCACAAATTCCTGCCAAAATTGCATGAAAAAATACAAAACAAGTTCCCAACAAATACAATGCAAATACTTAAATTTTTGAAGTTCATTGCTAAAATTTTGCAAGTTCCCAACAAAAAATATCAGTTTGTAAGTTCTAATGAAAAAATGTTTGAAATTTAGAATTATTAATCGAACTTGTTTCCAGTTGAAAAAATAAAGAAATTTTCTAATTAGCGGGAAGGGGGCAATGGCAAAACTATGAAGATACACAAAACCATAAAAATCCTCCCTAACAAGCAATGGCTTTCACATGAGTCTGTACTGGTTTAGGATAGTCAATAAGAAAAACTCACCACCCCAGCAGAAGCTTGCAGCCCCAACTGCAGAAAAACCTTTACTTTTTACAGCTTCAACTACTAGCTTTGCCTCTGCAAATCCCTTGTCCCAACGAAATAATTATAGAGCTTCAGACACTATTAGTGCATACTGAAAATTGCATAGCAATTAGTAGAATGCAGCAATATCATGGTTGCCAAGCAAGTCAGCTTTACTTGGGCTAGTGAGCCAACTTTCATTACTCAAAGGTCTCAGGGATTCTCGGTAATTACTCATCCAAAAAAAAAAAAAGTTTGCATATAAGATCACGATACTTGCAGGTTACATGAATTTGGAGCTAACCAATATTAGATTCCATTAGAGTATTAAGATTGCACAGACAATAAGTGAAGTGGCCATGTGAAATTAAATATGGTTGCAACAATCACAAGTTGTTTGAAGGTGAAGAGAGGAGAATCTTACAATTTTATATGCTGAAAATCTCGATCCAGTTGGTGGTGATGATTATGCTAGATGCAATTAATTCAAGTAAATGTTATTCTACCTATAGTCAAGGACTCTAGATTCTAGAAAGAGTCAAAACAATGAATATACTTCTCGACTTGATTGAATTAGTAGCCCGAAAAAAAAAATGCTCAATGCAGATAATGAACAGTCGTATTAGTTCCAAACAATTTATAACAAGTGAACATCCAACAAAGCATGATGCAAATCACTTTGATTAAATATTGTATGGTTATAAATTGGAAATAACATTGATTTTGACGCTCAAATTGTTATGATCATGAAATGGAAAATTTAAACCAATAATAACTAAAAATAAAATGAATGAATTAGTGATCTAAGTATAGGCAAAATTAAAGAGATTTGAGAAAAGAATATGGAATATGGAATATGAAAATTCGAACCACATTACGAATAGAGCTCAAAGCAAAAACTAAAATTGTCAGATCTGACAAAAATTGCAACAAAAATCAACATGTAGAAATACCTTTAGATCTTAGCAATTACGAGTTCAAACTCAGATTTGGACAAGTCATGAAACCACGGAGTCGACTTTGTGAGTTTGAGTTTGAGTTGGGAGACTGGCGCACTAGTTTTTTTTTTTTTTTTTTTTTTTTTGTTTGGGTTTGCTAAAAAACCTCCCTAGCGATAGGAAGGAGTCGATGAAAATGAATCGAAAGCTGAAAAGGGAAGAAGATCAAACTAAGAGAGATTGATAGTGAGAGAGGGAAAGAGAGATTGTGTGTTCAGCGGGATCTGCGATTAGAGAGTGATGTGTTTAAGGGAACAAAGGGTCTGATTAGGTTTTTTAAGGGTTTTATTTATACTTTGCCTAAAGCTGTGTTTTAAAACCATGGCTATAGGCAAAGCTAAACTAAATTTATAGCTGCGTTTAGAAAATACGGCTATAGGTAAGCTAAGGCTGCATTTTCCAAACGCGGCCATAGGTCAGTTAAAAAAAAAATGATTTGGCTGGTCCTATAGCCACATTTTCCAAACGTGGCAATAGGTCCTAACCAAAAAACGTGACTATAAACACCTATAAACGCGGCTATAGACATATCCTATAGCCGCGTTTTGAACACGCAACTATTGGTCAATACTTTGCCTGTAGCCGCGTTTGCAATAGCCCACATGTTTTGTAGTGTTTGCTTGAGCCCAAAAATGGTTTCACAAAATCAAAATCAATACATTATAGGGTTTTTTTTCTTTTTCTTTTTCTTTTTCTTTTTCTTTTAAAAAAAAAAATTAAACTATGACAAAACTTTAGAATTTATTCCTTCCAAATAATTGGTGCAAAACATTCTAATTGGCACACTATCCACCAGGTCCCCCAAATTAAAAGGTGAATCCCAAGTTATCATCTTTATATCCATCATATTTTAAGTTGTAGCACTTGGGGCGGTCAATGATGATATCATACTCATTTGATTGAGGTGCAACTTGTATTTTCAATTGATTTCTAAAATGGATATTTGAAAACGAACTTGCACTGTTAGCCGAAAATGATCCAGATCCCATGGGTGGGCTAATTCCATCTAGGGCAACGCTCATCACCCCTCCCCATCCAATGGTTTCAGGGTTTATCAAATTAGAAAACATAGCTACTGGAAAAATTAGTTTTTAGAGATTTTAATGTGTTCATCTTCTATGGGTAAAGGAAAAATTATTTTATTTAAAATTTTATAAAGGACGGGTTGTTTGTTTTGAGTAAAATTGGTTAATTGGACTTAGTTTTTTTTAGTTTTGCTATTGGCAATTTTTTTGTTGGGCTTGTGTGTGTATATATATATATATATATTACATTTTAGATGTATAAATTTCTTTTATGGCCTTTAAAATAAGGAAAATGCTAAAATTACAATTTATTATTATTATTTTTACAAATTGTTGATATGGTAAGTGATTATTGGAAAGTAAAAAAAAAATGATGTAAATGATGAGTGTAAATGCATACCTGTAAGAATGTGTACCTCAACCGTCTGAGGGCACATTTGGTACACTGATTAAAGATTACAACATGAATGGTAATCTTTATTATTAAGAATAAGAAATGTTGTAATAGAATAACTAAACATATTAATAAGTTTGTTTACCACCACATACCCTTGGTGCGGTGGTCAGTCCACAATTTTAAGTACTTGTAAGGTATGGGAGGCAAGAGTCAAGGTTCAAGTCTCTAGGAAAGAGGTTCACATACATATACACTTAAGTTAGGCTAAAGTAGAATTTCTATCTTGTATTAAAAAAAAAAAAAAGTTTGTTTGTGAGTTGTAAAATTAGAATAAAATTTAAGATCTATTTTATGAAATTTCTTACTCATGTAATTATATTTCCTAGAAAATAAATTTTTTTTTTTTTTAATTTGAGAGAGAGATGAGTTATTTTTTATGATTTGTGATTTTTGATTCCATAATTGTTCCATGAATGTAAAAAGTTTGTTTACTTAGAAATATATTAGTGTTAGAATCTATTTCACCTACTAAGGAATAGCTATTATAACCCTTTTAGAGATGAATAACTATTCCTCATTTTAAAGAATAGATATTCATAACTTTATAAGGAATGACTATTCCTTATAATAAAAATATAATCAAACTATTGAATAGATAAAACATAGGAATAACTATTACATAATTACATTACATTGTGTATTGCAGTCTACCAAACATGCCATAACTATTACCATTCATGTGCTTAGTTGTAAAATTAGAATAAAATCAATTGTTATGTATATATGAAAATTTTATGTATTTGGAATAAATATATCTCTCAATTAAAGGAATTGCTATTACTAAGAAATAACTGAATAGCTATTACTCATGATTCATGAATAATCATTACATTGCAATTGTAAACATAAAAAATGGGTTGACAACGTGCATAGTTATTGCCAAAACGCATTTATTATCAAGACTAATACGGTTAATACTGCAGGTTATTTACTACCTATTTGACCTGATAGCATAGTGAAATCAATAACAACCATAATGGAAATTTTTTTTATAATCCTATAAAAATAAATAAAAACGAAAAACAATTAAATTATGTAAAAAAAAAAAATAGTGCATTGCATGCACAATGTAGTATTTTACTAGGGGTTTTTTTTTTTTTTTTTTTTTAAAAGAAGAAAAACTAGTAAAATACTAAATTTAGTATTTAAATGACGTGTTTAACTTTATGCCTAAACACTCTACGCACCCTTGGTGTGGTGGTCATTCTAATATAAGTGCTTGTAAAGTGTGGAAGGTAAGGGCTGAAATTCAAGTCTCCAAAAGGGAGCTTTACACACACATACATTTAAATTAAGGTAGAGTAGAATTTTTATCTTGTATATATATAAAAAAGATATATTACAAAGTTGGTTCCTATCCTTTATACTGTATTTCAATTTAATCCCTAACCTTTCAATTGTGTCAATTTGGTCCTTAACTTTTTCAATACTGTGTCAATTTAGTCCTTGTTGTTTTCTATTGGATGGAAAAAACTTATGTGTCAAATAGAATAAAAAAAAAAAAATTTACACACCACATCAGCTACCAGTTGTATCGCCATGTCATATTACTTAAAAAAAAAAAAAAAAAAAACCAAAATTAACATGTTCACAACAAGGCACTCTAATCATATCAAATTCGGAATATCTTCTCACGTTAGAAAATTCGATTTATTCCTAGAAAAATCAATCCAAGTTTCAATCGGGATTATTGAAGACAAGATGGTGAAGATGGTGGTCGTGGCCATGAGCTCAATGCTATCAACGAGGTTGCTGGCCACCTATGAGTCCAGCATCTCCTCCAGTAAGCTCTGCAACATCATCATTCTGCCCAAGCTTAACCCTGTCTTAGAAATTGCTTGCACAATCCTCTACAAAGTTCAAGAGGTACCCAAAACCTCCACCCCGCTTAACAACGATACAATATGGAAAAATCCATATTCAAGTCAAAAACAAATAAACATCCATGATTTTGCAAATCAAAAACCCAGATTTGAATTATAAAATTACAATTAACCAAAACTTACAAATAGGAAATAACGATACAATATGGAAAAATCCATATTCAAGTCAAAAACAAATAAACATCCATGATTTTGCAAATCAAAAACCCAGATTTGAATTATAAAATTACAATTAACCAAAACTTACAAATAGGAAATCGAGACCTTCTTCGGACTTCATGATGAGTTCATTCTAACAAAACCCAAACTTTGGGTGCCAAAGAATTCAAAAATGAAAAAGCAGCCAAAGGAAAGAGGCAAGAACTTGGACTTGGCAGTTTATCTATTGAGCAAATTAAAAGAATAAGACTAGCGGAAAAACCCAAAGGGATCACAAAGAATAAGGCCTTTTAATTTGATAAGGCCATGTGTTGTTTCTTGGGAAAATTTTTAAGCTTGATTTCTTTTCTTTTTTTGTTAATTGGGTAAATTAAAATATTACGGATTGAAACTTAATTTGGTTTTTGTGATTTTTTTTTTGTTTTGTTTGTGTTTGAGTTTGATTTTTGTGTTCCCTATTGTGAACATGTTAATATGGGTTTAAAAAAAAAAAAATTAATACAGTGTGGTGGTACAATTGGTCGTTGATGTGGTATAGAAAATAATTTTCCATTATTTCATTTGACACGTCAACTTTTTCCATCCTAAGGATAACATCATGGACTAAATTAACCCAGTACTAAAAATGTTAGAGAATAATTTGACACGATTAAAAGGTTAATAACCAAATTGATATATGATGTAAATGATAGGAACCAACTTTGTAATTTACCCCCAAAAAAAAAAAACTTTATGCCTAAACTATATTTATTGATTTAGGCATAGTGCCCAATAATTTAATGAATCTAAGCCATGCTAAATGACCAGCATATTAAGTCGTTCAAAACTCAAAAATCAAAAGATCCACTACTAGGCCAGATTTCATGATAAATCCTAAGCTAAACTAAAAGGCCTGCAATCAACAAAAATGTTTGTTTTTAGACCTCTTCAAACACAATTGGATTAACCAAGTTAACAAGCTAAGTTATTACTTAGTCCAAATTCTAGATCTAGGTTAACACAATCATATAATCATATCAATGTAAAGTGCGGAAAATAAAAAATACAAAGATATGATTACCCAGGAAAACCAAACCGGTAAAAAACCTAGAGATGATTTAACTTAGCTATCCTCAAGGTAAAATTGAATCCATTATGAAAGAATCGAAGTTTTACAATAGTGACTTAGACCTCTAACATCCTACTGCTACCTTATGTAGAAAATTTACTGAGACAACCACGGACTCGTTCTTTCTTGGATTCTCCAGCAAGTACAAGTACTCCCACTTGCGTATCTTTAAGCTCTTTAGTGCAGCAACTGAATGATCATCAAGCTCTCAATGAAATCTCCTTTTTGATAATCCTAAGTATGTGTGAAGGCAACCACCTCTCAGATCTCACAAGAGATTCACACACACAGCAAATAGAGTAACTTCTAAAACGTGGCTAGGGTTTCCCTTTTATACCTAGGGCAAAACATAAAACCCTACATGCCATATGGGCTTAAGGCTGAGTTGGAAACTCTGTAAAAAAAACATTCTGCCCAAATTTCGATCAATCAAGTCTAATTTTCGATCGATCGAGTCAGTCAGAATTGTACACTCAATTCTGCAGTTAACTCGATTCCAATTTTACATAAAAGATATATTTTGAGCAAGTCTAAAATAAGATTAACAACCCGTTTTGATCATGGTTTGCCAACAATACAAATTAGAGTTCTAATACATTAGTTCCTAAGTACTTAGAACCTAACAAAAAAGACTTTCATATCAATTATATGACTTATAATATGAATCACACATTCATCTTGGATTAGACTTGCCTCTTTGGCGCTATAGGTTTGGCTTGATTTGTAAGCCAATTTGCTGCTTTGGCATTTATGAGCATTAGCATCAGACGTTTTAAAAAAAATAAAGATATTTTGACTCATCAAAAAAATTACTTTATTTATTTTAACACACCACTTTATAATACATTTTACATTACATATTTTTTTATTCTTTCTTTTTTGTTGTTCTCAGAGGCAGTGAAGACATATTAAAGAGAGAAAGTTAAAATAATATAAATGAATTCAAACTATCACAAAAAAAAAAAAAAAAAAAAAAAAAAAAAAAAAACCAAATAGTTATAACCTTTCTTACCATACCGTGCTACAATTAGAATTGCATTGTAGATTGTGCCAAATTATTTAGGTATTTGACACATCTCATGTAGGTAGTTTTTTTAGTGTTTGGTGTGTTAAATGTTAAAAATTTAGTATTTAACACACCTGATACTAGTGCTATATAGGCGGTCAATCCATGAAACACCTCTTATTCTATTCAACATTGGAGCATGTGATAACAATGCAGAATGGAGTGCCAATTAATCCAGGGTTTGATAAGTGGATAGTATATGGGACATACAAGGCATTACCAGTCCAAAAGTGTTCACAAGCCTAGAGATCTTTAAATAAGGAGGCTCATGCTTCTGTTCTAAATCATATAAAAAAAAAAAAAATTAAAAACATTTCAAGAGAAAAGGCCAATTTCTATATTTATTATGGTTTTAAAGTTACATTTTGCAAAAAATCAAAACCTTTTTATTTTAGCTTCCGGACTAATCAGCTTGTCTTAACCTAAACTTCTCAAATAAGCATTTTATAAGAAAAATAGGAACTGGAATAATAAGGAAGTCCTATTGTACTTGATCTTACCTTTAGGGCCAAACCAGTCGAGATAATTTTCTTTTTCTTTTTATTTTTTTGTTAAGAAAATAAAACGACAAATGATACTCTAGTGTTAATCATGAAAACTTTAACATTTTGCAATGCTTACAGAGAGAAAGCTTTCCAACTTGATAAAATGAAAGCTAAAGTAAATTAGCAATTTAAAGAAAAAATTTTGCAACATCAATTGAAGAAGGCTCCAGCTGGGTTGGCCATAAAACTCTCTCTCTCTCTCTCTCTCTCTCATTATTATTTTCCCTTATTCCATCTATTTCTCTACCTTTCTCTTACTAGAAAGCCTGACTGTCTTGAAACAGTCATATAGCTTAGAGTTAGAATTGAGATTCTAACGAAGAGTTTATATATATATATATATATATATATAAAAGGAAATGAGGAATTATGAGTTCTACACTCTAAGTCTAAGGCTCCTAGCTACTTATATAAAATAAATACTCAAGCTCGATCGAGCACATCAAACTTTAAAACTCCTACATACAAAAGATAAAGACTCAAGAGCCCATCCAACTAGTCATAAAGAAATATAATTTCAATGTAAAAGATTTGCTTGAGCCCATAATGGTTTCACAAAATCAAAATCAATACATTATAGGGTTTTTCCTTTTTCTTTTTTTAAAATATTAAAATAAGACAAAACTTTTGAATTTATTCCTTCCAAATAATTGGTGCCAAACATTTGAATTGGCACACTGTCCACCAGGTCCCCCAAATTGAAAGGTGAATCCCAAGTTGTCATCTTTATATCCGTCATCTTTTAAGTCATAGCACTTGGGGTGGTCAATGATGATATCATACTCATTTGATCAGTGGTGGCTCCAGAAATTTTGTTTAGAGGGGTCATTAAAAATTTTTAATAAAAAAAGAACTTGAGTTAATTAGGATTTAAGTATATATAGCTCATTTAACACATAACATAATTCTTAGAGCACAATTTTCTTAGGCCATGTGGGCCAATGACATTAGAACTAATCTCCTATAAATATATGATTGTAATTCAACATTATATATTGAAGAATAAACCAATTGATTGCTTAGTGTATTTCTTATCTCTCTTAATATTTCTCTATGAACAATGACTATGGGACTACCTTAAAAAAAGTCAATTCTCATACAATTTTCACACATTCCCGTACAATTTATTTTCATCCCCATTAGGTTCCTAATATCTTTCTTATTTTGAGTAGAATAATTACTCTTGACCAAGCTTAGAGGAGGTGTCATCCACTTGGCAGATGTGGGGATTTGTGGGTTGTTCAAGTTGCTAGTTGCTCTTGATATGCTCTATTGATATCTGCTACTGCTTTCTTTGAGTTTGGAATGAGACTTGCCAAATAGAGGGGTGGTTATGCATTGGCTAATCCACCCTACTAAATTATCGATTGTCTTAATTAAAGTTTAAGCTATCATGGAATTTGGTAAATTTAATAATTTAATCACATATAACCATGGTTTTAAAAACTAGTACAATAAAAAAATTGAAAAATAAAGTGATTATCGGTTGTGTAGTCCGACCAGTGGTCGAATTGGTGATGTCATAAATATTTAATTAATAATTATAAAAATATATAATAAATTTATGGCTAATAATATATCTTGTTATAATATATAATAATTTTTTTATAAAAAAATTTAAGTGATTTTTCACCTTTTATATTTAAAAAAAAATGTAACTAAACATATTAACATTACAATATCATCCTTAAAATAAATTAAAATAATTAGTGGCATAGACGTCCATCACTATAAAAAAAGTTGTACTCAACTATCCATCTTGAAAGCTTGTATAGAAATCTTTATTTTGTTTTATGATATAAATTGTGATGATGCCCATTTTTGACAAAGGGTCTAACAGTAGAAGAAGCCCAACAATAAGGAAAATGAGAAGAAAATGAGGGGCAAAATGGTAAAGAAATTAGGAAACAAGCCCAGTGGGTTGAAGTGGTAGGATTGATAGCTAATAGGCCCATGAAAATAATAAGAGGTAAAGAAGAAATAAATGGGCCGAGGATACCCAAAGAATGAAGTAGTAAGCCTATGGAAATAATGAGATGTAAAGAAGAACTAAATGGGTCGGGGAAGCCCAAGGAATAAAGTGGTAAACTCAATGGGTTGACATGGTAGAAATGATGGAAAATAAGCCCATAAGAGTAATGAGAGGTAAAGATGTAGTAAAAGGGCCAAGGAAGCCCAAGGAATTAAGCAACAAACCCATGGGAGTAAAAAGAGGTAAAAAATGAGTAAATTGGCCAAGGAAACCCAAGGAATAAAGTGGTAAACTAAATGGGCTGACATAGTAGAAATGATGGCTAATAAGCCCATAAACTGATGAGAGGTAAATATGTGGTAAATATGCTAAGGAAGTCCTAAGCAAATAATTAATGAATCAATGGGCTGATATGGTAGAAACATCAGCCAACAAGCCCACGGGGTAATAAGAAATAAAGGAGAGACAAAAGTTGTAGCAAACACAATGAAGCAGTATGACAGGATTATGGCCAAAAGGCCAATGACCATAAAAAAGAGAGCATGGGCTTAGCAAGCTATGAAGATAAAGGCTTTCACCTGAACAATACCCAGCCTAGGAAGGGATAAATGGAAGAAAATATGAGCCCAAAAGCCCACGTATCCTTCACACCACAAAGGATAAACACAAACTAGAATGTACAGTAGAACCAGACAATGCAAGAGCAGCAAAAATGGTGTGAAGGCCAGAAAGGAACAAACGCAAATGGAGTGGAGCATGCACAAAGGACCAGGGCACCACCTACTTGTACCTAACTAATACATGGGAGGTAGGCCATGGGTCAAGGTATTTAAAGGGTGTGGTTTGGCGGTGGGGAGAAATGGAGGTCTATTTTAGGGTTCTCACTCAAGCTTCTTTGGAAAATGTTCTGCTGAGATGACATTTCACCCAAAAGAGGTAAATATGGGCTAGGACCACTTAATGCATGCCATAGAGGTAGGTGATGAGATAGCTTAATCCTTATTTATATGGGTAAAACAAGAACAGGGAGAGGTTAGAAACAAGATAAATAATTTTGTTTGGAAATAGAGAGTGGCGCAACCAACACACTTTAGGCAGAGGTAATGGTTGGACAGCCGGCAAGCTAATGGGCAGTCTTGGAGAGATGCCCACAAGGAGCCAAAAATGGTTGAGGGACAAAAGGGGTAAATCCTACAACAGCAGACAGTATAAAAGGGGGTAACCATGAACAGTAAAAAGGGAGAAGGGCAAGAGGTAGAAAAGAAAAATAGAGGGAAAAGAAAACAGAGAGAGACAAACGAAAAAAAAGAAGATTCAAAAGAAGACTAGAGGGAAAGTAAAGCAGTAGGAATAGAGGCATGCATTAATAAACCATATTTTCTCTCTTGACAGACTCACTCTCTGAAAATTGAGAATCGAACCTCAAACCACTTAGGCCCTTTCTCCAGAGTGAGTAACTTCTATGCCAAGAGCCTTTTCTTGAGGTTACCTGCGTTGGAGATTAGTTCCCTTCTTAGGTTCGCTTCTGTTGAAAAGCTCAGCCAATAATCCAACAGACAAGTTATTTCGTTGGTTATGTTTATTGGATGATATTCTTACTGTTTGGTCAGAAGTTACTAAGTTATTTACTCTTTTTCTACTGTATTGTTATTTCTACTCGCTGTATTATTCTGTCATAACTCTATTAACTCTCTTCATGGTGTTAACTTTATTTAATATGTTTCATTATCATAGTTATTCTGCTATTGTGTATTCTTGCCATAACACTTATAATAGTTATTCCTGCTGTGACCACGCCTTACGCTCAAGCCACAGTGCTCATGCTAGGACGCATCTTCATTGGGTGAGTCTAACTTGTGCACAAGCTGGCCTGAATCACATTCCTAGCAAGTCTAGTCTCAACTCTCTTACTTTAGACTAGCAAGCCATAATACAGTAGAAGGAGTTGAGGCCTAACAGTGAAAAAAAGGCCCTCACAAATTGTAATTGTTGATTATTAAAAAAAATTAAAAAAACAAAAAGAAAGTGCAGTTGTTGATCTCATAAATTATATTATAAAAATATTAATATAAGAAAATAGTAGTTGGTTTTTTATGAATTCATTTTGAAGAAAAGTTAGTAAATTTTAAATTATTTCATTTGATTAACAAAAATAATCCTCTTAAAAAAGAAAAGCAAGCAAACATTAAAAAAATAATAATAATAATTCATGCTCGTGACTTACTTGTGCAGTTGTGCTATTTTAACCAAACGGCCAAATTCTATTAGAAAATGCAGCTCAACTTGAACCTCATCAACCAACCTCAAAACTTAAACCCAGCCAACCCACATCTCAAACAAGGTCCATTCAAAATCACACCCTAAACAAGATTCAACTAGCCCACATTTTAAAGAAAATTCCAAACACATGAGAAATCCAATTTGAACACCACACTAACTTAAAACCCAAAAGCCCATCAAGTTAAGTCTAATAAAAAAATCCATTGAAACTTTCAAAGCCTATGAGTTTAGTCCAAAACACATAGCTGAACAAGCCCAAAAACAAACAAAGGTCTATCAGCCAACACACTCACTAATAAACTGCTTTTTGAATACTGGAGCCAATAACCCAAATGGCAGCAACGGCTATATTGGCAAGGCAAATAGGCGCATTGGCCACAAAGGGTGGAGGAGGATGGTACGGCCCTCACATGGCTGCGGCCTCTCGTGCCATCGCCGAACGACTTCCATTGGTTGATCTCGTTCTTGAAATCAGAGATGCAAGGGTACCCTTCTTTTCTCATCTCATCATTCTCCGTTTCTTTAGTCTGTATTGTACACCAACTGTTTGATAAAATGTCTGCATATGCATGTACATGTATATCTATGTTTCATTTTTCTTTGTGTGGATGTACTTGTTTTAGCATCTGGGTTTGGGTTTCTTATTAGTGTTGAACCCAATAAGAACTGGGTGGTGGATGAAATCTGGATTTGGATTTGCTTCAGTTTTGTTTAATGATTCAAAGCTGTCATTCATCTCTACTCTTATAGTGTAATACTATTCTGTTTTTTCATTACTGGTTTTTTTCAATTTCATGCCTTTAAGAGGGAATTTTTTTTTTTTGAGAATTCAGTAAGTTCATATATCAAACAAGACAGTAAGTCTACACACTCTGCTAAAACACAGCCAACTGTTCTGGCAGACTTTACAACCTGCAGAAACCAGAGAACAACAAAAATACCAACTAGCACTCCAATAAAAAACTGACTAAAGCAACTGCTTAGGACTTAAACAACTGCTTAATCTACAGAAAGCACTAGTAATCATAATTGCCATAAGAGCCATTAGCATATCAAAGAGGTATGCTCAGGTAATAAGGTGCAAGCAGCCCAATCTAGAGCTTAGAACTTTGTGAAGCAATATATTTCCAGCCATAACAACATGCCCCATTTTAGCTCTAATATCCCATTTAATTCTCTGTATAATTTGTTCTACTGTCAAAACAATTCCTCCATGACATTTGCTATTTCTACCATATGTGATAGATTGTGGCCCACCAGACCATTTTGCAGAAGGTAATTCTAAAAATTCTTCCCTCAAAATTAGTCGCTCCCCATTGGACTATTTCATCCCAAATAATAGGAACATCAGTTACTAGGCAAAGCCCCATCACATGCTTCCAAATTCCTCTTGGTAAAGGAGCACTCAAAATACAAATGTTCCCTACTCTCTATTTTATTTCTACAGAATGCACAATAACTATCCCCAAAAAAACCCCATTGGATCGGTCTATTTTTTGTAGTCAACTTATTTTTCAAAGTAAGCCACTTCATAAAAGCGTGTTTTTGTATTGCTTGAGGTAACCATACTGATTTCCACCATACCACCTCCATCTCTTTATGCCTTAACTGGTTCCAAGCAGCAGCACAACTGAACTTGTCATAGGGAGAAGCAGTTCAGAAAGGTTTGTCTTGGTTACCAATAGAAATGAGGCTGAGCTTAAATCTAGCAAGGGGTTGGCACCATTCTCCTTGTTTCAAGTCACTATTCACCTTAGCTTCAATGGAGCTTGCTGCATCATATATTGGTCTATACACCCATAGGTCTGAATTAGAATACCATCAGGATTCCAATTATCCTGCCATAAGAAGACCTGGCACCATCCCAAATCTTATGTTTTAGAAATCATCTTGCTTGACCTCTTTGCTTCAGAAGAGTTCTCCAACCCCATGTACAGTATGTAATATTCTGTGGGAGCTTTACAGACCAAAAACTATTGCCCCTCATTAGATTCTCATGAACCCAAGCAACCCACAAGGAGAAAAGTGATTGCTTGCTTTATCTAAAAATGAATTCTTAATTATTTTTTTTTTCAGAAAGTGTGTTTGTAAGTTTTGAGATAATTATCCTGGAAGCAATCTTACTGAATTTCTATTTAGAATTTGTGAGATACAATTCTAGATAATGTAAGCAAAGCCATCAAGAATTGGTTGAAACTTTAGCAAGGGAGCATGAACTCACACCTTTGGCAAGAACTAATTCAATCCATTGTTTGAGCTCTTAATAAACCAAAATTTGCTTCAACATTAATGGCTTATTTTCAGTTACTGTTTTTTTTTTCTTTTTTTTTGATAAGTCAATTCTTTTTTGATAATTTGATAAGTCAGTTCTTATTATTTTAATGTTTATTGTTATTGCTCTCTAGATTCCATTGTCATCGGAGTATGAGCAATTGAGAAACTACCCATCTTCCTCTAGGCGGATCATAGTGATGAACAAGATGGACCTTGCAAATCGGTCTCAGATTAAGGTAGGTAGTTTGTTCACTTCTTTGTTTTCTATAGTAATTAAATAAGAAATTTCTAAGGGTTGATAATCCTCTTGAGGGAAGCAAAAGTGTCCTGCAACTTGCAGTCCTTTATGGAGGAAGTTCACATATATCTTGTGCACAACCTATATCTCTGAAGGCACTTGTCATAATATCTATATGGCCATAAAATGATAGATAGTTTTCATGTGAGAGGAATTAATTATACTGCCTGAAATCTTCTTTGAAATCCATACCTATTTTAAATTCAAATGCTTTAACCCCAGCATGAACTATGAACTTGTCTTTAAATTAAGATATCCCAAACTTGACCGACATACACATATATATATATATATTTTTATTAGTAAATATTTTGGGGATCCTTTTTAGTTAACAGAGAAAGACTCTCATTCACTGCATGGGTTGGAAGGCAAGATTCACCACACCTTAGCTGCTCTATGGTGCCTGAAATCTTCTTTGAAATCCATAACTATTTTAAATTCAAATGCTTTAACCACAGTATGAACTATGAACTTGTCTTTGCATTAAGGTATCCCAAACTTGACTGACATATTTTTAATTTTTAATTAACAGAGAAAGACTCTCATTCACTGTATGGGTTGGGAGGCAAGACTCACCACACCTTAGCTGCTCTATGGTGCTGAAAGTTTCCTTGTCAATATTCTACCAATTGAAACACTAATTTAGGCATCACCAAGTTAACCCAAACAAAGTTTTTTATTTTTTGATAAATAATGTAAAAATATTATTAATAATAGATAGATTGCCAAGCCGAGTACATTGGGGATGTACTATGGAGGCACAAATCAAGAAACAAAAGAACAACGGTCAAGAAAAAAAGAAAAGGAAGAACAAGAAAAATGAGAAAAGACCACACTCCATTCAAAGAGAGTGTGTAAGAAAAAAGACTTAATCTCCAGCCAAGAATGTTCACAACCCTCAAAGCTTCTAGCATTCCTTTCACACCAAATGCACCAAATCAAGCAATGAGGCACTAATTTCCAAACATCAATGTGACGATGTCGTGCAAACTTTCCTTGCCAAGCCTCAAACAACTCAAGAATAGTATGAGGCATAACCTATTGAATACAAAACAAGCAGAAAACCAAAGACCACAACTCCCAAGCTATGAAGCAATGAAGTAGAAGATGATCCACCGACTCTTCACACCTCTTACACATATAGCACCAGTCAAGCACTATCACTCATCTTTTACGAAGGTTGTCTGTTGTTAAGATCTTACCTAAGGAAGCATACCAAGAAAAGAAAGCCACCATTGGAGGAACCTTCGATTGCCTTGTCATTCTCCATGGAAAGGAAACAAGAGTAGGAGGGTAGAAGGAGATATAATAACCTCTAACCTCAAAACCTCTATTCCTTGTAGGGTTCCAACGAACCTTATCTAGGCCAAACCCCCACACTGTCGAAGAATAGAACAATCCCATAAACCGGTCAAAGGCTTCTTCTTCCCAATCTTGTGGTGGACGACAAAATTGCACATTCCATTGAAACCTCCCAGTAGACCAACCCATAACTTCAGCCACCGAGGAATCCTTTGACCTACTAAGACAATAAAGCTATGGAAAGGCCTCTTGGAGAGTACAATCTTTCCAAAATTTCACTCTTGTACCATCCCCCACATCATAAACAAGGAGTTTAGAGAAGTTCAACCAACCACTCCTAATGTATCTCCACAAGCTGACCCCATAAGGACTTGTCACCTTTTTTTGTACACCAAACACCCCAAAAGTTCCCATATTTTGCCTCTATAACTCTCCTCCATAAAGCATCAGTCTCCATGCCATACCTCCACAACCATTTTTCTAGCAAGGCAGAATTAAAGTTTCTCAACCGTCTTATACTCAACCCCCCAACCTGCAAAGGCCTATATACCTTGGCCCAATTAACTAAATGTATTTTAGGTTCACCACCAATCCCATTCCACAGAAAATCTCTTTGTAATTTCTCCATACGCTTTGCCACCTTCCCCAATAAAGGAAGAAGGAAAAGAAAGTATGTAGGTAAAGACGAAAGTGAGCTTTTAATGAGTGTTACCTTACCCCCTTTAGATAAATACACTATCTTTCAACCTGCTAATCTCCTCTCCATTCTCTCTAGGATAGGATTCCAAACAGATAAATCCTTATATTTTGCACCTAATGGAAGGCCCAAATATTTCAAGGGCAGAGAAGATTGCCCACACCCCAACAGACCCACCAAAGCCTCCAAATTGTGTACCCCACCAACAGGTACCAATTGAGATTTTCCCAAATTAATACGAAGCCCTGACACCTCCTCAAATCTAGCAAGAATCGCCCTTAAATTAGCAATCTGAGAAGGTCAGCATTACAAAAAAATCAGAGTGTCATCTGCAAATAAAAGGTGAGACACCATCACTGATGGACCAGCCGTACTACCCACAGAAAAGCTTGAGAATTGCCCGGCGGAGGCAGCCACATCCAACATATGACTTAATGCCTTCATCACAATATCAAACAACAAAGGAGATAAAGGATCCCCTTGCCGAAACCCCCTAGAACTTCCAAAGAAATCAAATGGGCTACCATTGATCAGAATGGAAAACTTTACAGTTGAAATGCAATACCTTATCCACTTTCTCAATTTCTCTGAGAAACCACAACGCTAAAGCATATACATTAAAAATCCCAACTCACATGATCATACGCCTTCTCCACATCCAATTTACGTTACACACTTGGAACTCCTGACTTCAATCTACTATCAAGACATTCAGAAGCAATCAAGGCGGAATCCAAAATCTGTCTGCCCTTGACAAAAGTATTTTATGAAACCAAAATAAGCCCATGCGCCACCCTACGAAGCCGATTAGCCAACACCCTAGAAATAATCTTATAAATCCCACCAACTAAGCTAATAGGCCGAAAGTCCTTGACCTCCACAGCATCCACTTTCTTGGGAATAAGGGCAAGGAACGAAGCATTAAGACTCTTCTCAAACACCGCCTGAGTATGGAAATTGTGGAATACAACCATAATTTCTGTTTTCAAAACACCCCAACAAGACTAGAAGAATGCCATGGAAAAGTGATCCGGGCCAGGTGCCTTATCACCATTAAAATCATCGATCACCCCAAACACCTCTTCTTCCTCAAAAGGCCTATCTAGCCAACTTGCATCTTCTACTGAGATACTAGAAAAATCCACATCACCTAAGATAGGTCTATGAGCCACATCCTCAGAATAAAGCTGCCTATAAAACTGAGAAATATAGTCTGCTATAGCAGCCGGGTCCGAAGACAACACCCCATCTACCATAAGCCTATCAATAGAATTAACCCTCCTGTGAGAGTTAGTTATACGGTGGAAAATTTTAGTATTCCTGTCTCCTTCCCTTACATAGAGAACTCTAGATTTTTGCCTCCAACATACTTCTTCCAATAGCTTTTTCTAATTCATCACAAATTCTTCCCATTTCTACCCTTTCCTCCTTTGATAATCCTCGACTCTCCAACATATTCTCTAGAACACTTAGGTCCTTCCACAATTTTTTAATCCAAACTTTAACATGACCAAACACCTCCACATTCCATCTTTTCAAATCATTTTTTAAGAGCTTTAATTTATTGGCCAGAATAAAACTCGGTGTACCATGAACCTGATAGGAATCCCACCAAGACCGAACCCTATCCACCAAACCTTCATCCTTAAGCCACATATTCTCAAATCTAAACGGCATACTCCCTCTCTGAAAAGATCCACCCTCAAGGACAATGGGAAAATGATCCAAGCACAACCTAGACATCCGTCTTTGAGAAACTGTTGGAAACTTATTCTCCTAATCTGCAGAAAACAAGAATTTGTCCAGCCTAGCCTTCAAAGCAACTTCTCTAGAATTAGACCAAGTAAAAGTACCCCCTTGCAATGGTAGTTCAATGAGACCCTGTTCCAAAATAAAATTGGAAAATTCCCGCATAGCAGTAGTGAAAGAATTAGACCCTAATCATTCGGAAGGGATCCTAACCACATTAAAGTCACCACCCACACACCATGGGACACTCCACCAGCTATTCGAGCCACAGAGTTCCTCCCATAAAAACCTCCTATCTCAGTGTAAATTAGAACCACAAACACTAGTAAACGCCCAAACAAACTGATCTAACACACTTGTAAACTTGAGGACCCAGGACCAAATACTTGTTGCCATAGAGCAACAGAGAAGTAGATGATTAATAGATTCCTCATTATAGGGGAAAGAAACCTTTAATACTCCTAAAGGCATTATAATACAGTTGAACCTCAAACACTCCTTTCGTTTTTGGTATCCACACAGCTCGATCAGGACCAAACAAGGAGGGCAGATTAGCATAAAGAATCTCAAAAAAAGAATCAACTGATTCCATCTCTTAGTCTTGATAAGACCAGCTGAATTGGGGATTCCAATGTCAACACCCCCTCCCTCTTGATATGATGATACTGAAGCCTCGTTCTCTATTGTCAAGGCAAACAAGTCTAGGAACAAGTCCTTAAGAGAGCCATCACCACACCAAATATTTGTCTAAAACCTCATTCTAGAACCATCTTGTATTTCAAACCGTACGTATTTAGAAAAAGAATCCCATCCCCCACGTATATCCTTCCCCAGGATAACCCCATCTGCACCCCAAATATGCTCTGTTGTTCAGCCTCACCATCCTTATTGCATTAGAAGGTACTGGAAGGAAGCCCCACTTTCCTTCCTTTCCCCAGCAGGCAACAACACTGGGAGGAAGACAATCAGGAACTCTCCTCAAAAGATGGTCCTGTTCCACTCTAAATCTCCCTGGCCACTTCCGTAGAAGTGCTTGACATATCAGCCTATGTTAGTCTTGGTATTGACTGCTTTTTTATTTCAAGATTGTAAAAGATATCTCAGCTGAAATTGTGTATAATGAGTGTGATTTTAAATAATAGTGAAATTTTGTCATGGTTCCAACTCTAAAGTCATTGTTGAATGTTGATGTACTAGTGATCATCATCTGGAATTGTCCTAGGCTTGTTTTGTTCCTTTGATGATTTCATAACAACTACAACATGCTCTTTGAAAACTCAGCCATTCTGGATCATCAAAGTTTTAGATTATATATATGCGTTTCATCAGAATAGACAAACTAAATTTCTCTAGTAATTCTATATACTTTCAGGACAGTGAAATTGTAAAGTGATTTTTTCGCTCATTTGTCTTCAAATAATGTTATCTTGTAACTTCTTCGTTTTCTCCCCCTTTTTCGGTTTATAGGAGTGGAAGAGGTATTTTGAGCAACAAAACTGCATCTCTTATGGAGTCAATTCCCATAATAAGGAAAATATAAAGGAGGTAAATATAATTTTCTTTTCTCTTTTCCCAAGTGTGTAGAGGTCTGTGGAGCATTAGGCATAATCCATTGTGTGTTTAGATAGTCTTTTGTATGTATCCATTTTATTATGGCGTATGAAATGAGTCAAATATTATGTGAGGATCAATGTTTGTACTATGGATAATAACACAGTGTCAGTTCTTTTTTATCATTATCTATGACCTATTCATTCAAGTGGGTATGGATGTGCCCTGGGTGTGCATGTGCACATCTAATTTCTTATTGAAATGTGTTTGACAAACTTAATGATGAGATTTTATTATAGTTAGATATCTAAACCCGATCAAAACAATTATTAGTTCTATTTTGTTTACTTGGAAACTACTTCTGTTGATTATCATAGTGGGTCTCTATTGCTGTGTTGATTTTTCTTAAAACATATTATTTATATATTTTTTAAGTTTGCTCGGTAAACCACCCTCTACTGCATTGTTATGAAAGGAGCAGGTACCACTAGAGGTAGTACTCATTGGCAAATATCAATAGGTTTGCCACTTGTATTATATAGAATAAGAAAATATAATCTATTGTTTGTCATTGGATCTCTTGCTGGAGTTAAGCCGTATCTTCTTTCTTTTTTCACTTGATAATGATGTGTTAGTGATCACAATGTGTTTCTATCACTATGACAATTTTTGTCAAAAACCAATTTAATAGGTTTCCTCTTCATCTCTGATGTTTTCATACTTTTCTGTTCATAAAGCCTTTGTTTTTATTTATATAAATTTACTCCAATTCAAGGAATTTTCACTTCTTACAGTTGCTGAATTTTTTACTAGCCCGAGTCAGAGAATTGAAGAGGACAAATGATTTCAATTATACAGCAGTGATAATGCTTATTGGGATTCCGAATGTTGGTAAGTCAGCCCTTGCCAACTCTTTGCATCAGATTGGGAGGATCCTAAATCAACAATCATAATGTCATTTTAAAATAAAGAAAAAAAAACAAGGAACTTAAGATAGGATTTAAAATGGCTAAGAAAGAGCAAGACAAGAATTGATGACACAGAACAGATGAGAAATCTGCTAGCAGTGCTTATGGAATGAATGCTTTCAGGTTCAAAAGTTCTGGCTTTCTGGTTTATTGTTATAAGATAGGATTTAAAATGGCAAAGAGGGCTGTTTCTTGAAGCAAATAGGTTTCAGAGAGCATTTCTGGCAGCAGCAGGTTTGATATTTCTTGAAGCAAAGTGGTTTATGATAAGGATTTAGGTTTAACACAGAAAAAAGCTCAATTTCCACTGAATACAAGCCCAGTATAAATAAATAACTAAATTGATTAATCAACAAAGCCACTCGAGCTCAATTGAGATGTTTAACAACCATATAATCTGCTCAAATCAGTTTGATGATGACATATGGGTATCCCAAACATTTGTATCCACTAAATGCATTCAGGGAAACAAGAAATTCACTAACAGCCACAAAATCATAATGGTTTCATGAATTTTGAAGTTCAGTGGTTTATCGATACCATATTGATTCATGCTTAAAGAGTTTGTAATTTGGTGAGAAAGAGTTATAGAATGACAATCAATTTCACACAGAATTCTGATCCCAGTCCCAAAAGAGAGATCAATGCTCGTATTTCAGTTGTTTACCATATTACAAGTTTTTTTTTTTTTTTTTTTTTTTTTTGGGATAAATTACCATATTACTTATTTAAATCTAATCATGAAACTAAAAGTACCCCCTGAAAATAAGATCATTTCGTGATAAAATGATCTCCTATTTCAATCTAGATAAATATTTACTAGAGTTATTTAGTTTGCATAGAAGCGCTACTGCTATTAGAGGAATTAGTGCAGAAGAGTTGAGCGAGAGAAAAAGGCGCATTTCTCTCTGAACTCCTAAAGTCTGTTTTATAAGTGGAGGTTTCCCCCTCACACTACTAAAATGAGAATTTTCTGGCCCTGTCCCTACACATGTAATGCTCATAGCTGTTACTGTTCAGAACTGTTGTTTTCTTATGTCTTCTTACTAGAAGGTAGCTTACATAGCAATTATTGATAGTTATCAATAAAGAGAAGAAAAGCATAAATAAAAAATCTAGATGAATATAATCAATGACATGTATAATTTTGAGAGTATGATGAACAAAATACTGATACCTGTGTATGATCTGTGGGGTATTGCCTTTTCTTTTTTTGTTCAACTCACAGCTACTTAAACCCTCTGCTTTGAGGTCTAAGAATGTTCTGTCATTCACATTCATGGACAACTTTGCCCATTTTTTGTATTCATCCTTGAATTAAGAAGAGCTAGAAAATATTGAGCAATTTCCCTTTCTCCTAATAAGCAATCTCTAATTGATCCTGCAAATAGAATAAGCAAACCTGACTTCAAATTGTTGCAATGGTTGGAAGTCTCAATATCATCCCATGCATCTTAGATATGACACTGATGTATACATGGCAGTTACTCCATTTACATACCAGAGTAACTCTAACACACTTAGACAAGCTATAGGACACATCCAAACCCATGGAAGAGCAAAATTTAGCAGGTAGAATCATACCTGTTAAAGCTAACTTGGAGTAGACCTCAGTGTCGAGAATTTTGGGAGGCAAAACACCTGGGGGTCCAGCACATAAACATTGGGATGACTACCTATCTGAAATTAAAATGAACTTTCATTTACAAAAAAATAAAAAATAAAATAGAAAGGAAGATGAAAGGAGCAGAAATATTCTAAAAAGCTAATTGATTCTCCAAGAAATATTCAAAACCAAAATAGATGGACGTAAAAAAATTTATTCCCCTCCCCCCCCCCCCACCCTTTGTTATTTTTTTATTTTTTATTTATTTTTTTCCTTGGCTTCCAAATAAAGTATCAAATGGAGTAAGCTAAATGACTGTTTTCTCTTTTTTAGGGTTTAGGTTATGAAGGGATACCAGAATCTTTTAACAGGAAGCCAAATTGAACATAATATTACGTTGGTGGGGTTGTATCAAGTATGCAGATAGTTCTATGTGCCCATTATCCCACTTCTTTTTTGGGAGGGGGGAAGGGAGTATATAAATTATTCGAAGAGCTGATGCATGACCAGTAGATTTTAGTAGCACCTGCGTATCCCGGTATGTACTTTATTTCTTGAAAAACTTCAAAGGCACACAATGTTATAATCAACGACACATACCTTCAAGCTGCTGATATCTTTTGTCTCGCCTGGATTTGGACTCACTNAGATGAAAGGAGCAGAAATATTCTAGAAAGCTAATTGATTCTCCAAGAAATATTCAAAACCAAAATAGATGGACGTAAAAAAATTTATTCCCCTCCCCCCCCCCCCACCCCCTTTGTTATTTTATTTTATTTATTTATTTATTTTTTTCCTTGGCTTCCAAATAAAGTATCAAATGGAGTAAGCGTAAATGACTGTTTTCTCTTTTTTAGGGTTTAGGTTATGAAGGGATACCAGAATCTTTTAACAGGAAGCCAAATTGAACATAATATTACGTTGGTGGGGTTGTATCAAGTATGCAGATAGTTCTATGTGCCCATTATCCCACTTCTTTTTTGGGAGGGGGGGAAGGGAGTATATAAATTATTCGAAGAGCTGATGCATGACCAGTAGATTTTAGTAGCACCTGCGTTATCCCGGTATGTACTTTATTTCTTGAAAAACTTCAAAGGCACACAATGTTATAATCAACGACACATACCTTCAAGCTGCTGATATCTTTTGTCTCGCCTGGATTTGGACTCACTATTGCATGCTTCAACTTTCCTTTCTCTATGAGACAAGGAATATTCCAAAAATGAAGGGGAAAAACCCAGTAAATTTATAATAAAAAATACAAATAAAAGAATAGAAGAAAATAAATTATTATAAGATAGTATTGGCTAAAAACATTAAAATATATACATATATATATATATATATATTTGAACCCAACAGTTGTTTAGATGGTTGAAATACCTGCAGCACTAATTTCATAGTACATGATGTTCGTCGGACTCTCTTTGAGACAATTTCATCTTTTGATGGCAATGTGCAAGTTGGAGAGGATTTGAGCAGGCTTATTGAGGCAGAGTTGACTGCATTGCGTGAAGCTTTTCAGGTTCCTGTGGAACTTGGTGAGGAGGCTCAAAATAAAGTTGCTGCTAAGTTACTGAATCTTTATCGTACTGGGCGATTGGGACATTATACTTTAGATTCTTTACCCTGGCACACTTAGTGTTAGCGATCCTTTTTATTGTATTATATTCACTATTTTGAAAGTGTTCTTTTATTGATTTTGGCAATGATGCTTTTTTCTCTTTCTAATAGTTATTGTAATTATCTCTCTCTCAAAAAAAAAAAAAAAAAGTTATTGTAATTATTATTCTAAGGTTCTGATTATATTATTCACTTGCATTTTATACTTTTGGCTAACAAAGCCATTGTAGTATGCACCTTGTCTATCTGTGCCTAAGGCATTAGAAGATTGTTTTCTGGAGCACAAAGTACCAAAGGAGAACCCATTAATAAATCATTTAAATTTGTTATGCACTCTGTCAGCAGCAACGCAATGTGATTTGTTGTGGTCTTAGCATTTTTCTAATACATATGCAGTTTGAGTGCAAATATAAGTTTCAAGATCACTCCACCAACTAAGAACGGCCATGCACCACTACCCATAAAATCAAGAAAGAGCTCTCAGTCTATCAATACTTACTATGCCTAGACCTGGTAAGTTTTCCCGTGCTGAGTCAAATTAAGTCACAAGCTCAACCATACTCACTCTACACTGCCAAATAATTGAGTGGCTTCGGCCTGACCCTCAAAACCCATCTGATTTTTTTTTTTTTTTTTTTTAATGCCTTGACCCATGAGTCCCACACACATTTAGATTTAAACCAAATGGCCAAATTCCATTTGAAAATGCAGCTCAACCTGAGCTACATCAACCAACCTCACAACTTAAACCCAACCAATCCAGGTCTCAACAAGGTCCATTTAAAATCACACCCTAAACAAGATTCAACCAGCTCACATTTTAAACAAAATTCCGAACACATAAGAACCCAATTTGAAAACCACACTCAATTAAAACCCAAATGCTCATTTAGTTAAGCCTAATAAAAATCCATTCAAAGCCAATAAGTCCAATTATAAAAACGTAGCTCAAAGACAAAGGTGGACCTTTGTAATTAAGGGTCTGTTTGGTTAGACGTTTTGAGAGTTTAAAGAATGTTTTTAAAATATCCAAAACTTTGTTATGTAACCACAACTCTTTATAGTTTTTTTTTTTTTAAAAAAAAAAAAATTATAAACGTCATTTTAAATTCAAAAAATCATTTTCCAATAGCTTATACAAAAACACCCTAAGAATACCCAATCCCTATATTGCCAGCATTTTTTTTTTTTGGTCTCTTGTATCGTAATGTTTCTTGTAATTTGTATCAAATAATTTAATTGGGTTATTATTAGGTTCTTAATGATGAAAGATTGAAGCTTTGATGAACTCCCTGACCAGAAAATGAATGTTCAACACACTGAGGAAGGCTTTCATGGAACACAATTGGCAGCAAATATTTCATCACAGGTTGTTTAAAAATTAAAAAGCATGTTTTCATTAACACATCTGCGTCCAACAACGAACTTCCAACTTCTTATAGACATGATACTGGGAGAAGAAGCTAAAGAGTTTTTAACTTGCATTTGAAGGTAAGTTGCTATTCATTTGTATTTCTTGTTTACATCTGGTCTGTTAATTCATGAAAGCTACAATATAATTTTTTTTTTTTTTTAATTGTCATGAAAGATCCAAATTCTTTTTAATGGTCTTCACTTCACACATTGAGTCACTCCTTAGATTTTAGATTTTTAAGAGTCTTCACTTCACACATTGAATTTCAATTAGAGTCTCAATTTCCTTAATTTTGGTGTACTTAATAATAACATTTGGTCGTCAACTTCAATCTCGATACAAAATCAATGCTTATAATATTCTCAAAAGAGGAGAATGTAGCTACATCCCCCTTATTTTTCTCTTTCAATTATGTGATCAATAGCCTTATTCACCTCACATTACTTCATTGTCTTGGTTTGTCCTCAATCCCTGGGAACCATTGGATTTAGATTACAAAATTTTAAGTTTTTAACCATAATTTTACTTCTTTTTAGCTTTGCTCTTGAAGGGTTTGATTAATGAGATATATGCTTTTCAGTTTTTGTATCCATGCATTATTCAGAACTAGTATGTAACCCCGTGCTACCGCACGGGACTGGTTAATTGTAATGATGCTATTGGCCAATTTTTTTGTTTTTGTTTTTTTGGTTTTATCATATGAATGATAGAATTAAATCAAACAATGAAAAATATATATTGCATTTTATTATTTAAGTAATGCTATTGGTCTTTTTTTTTTTTTTGGTTTATCATACATAGGATAGCATTAGATAAACACAACGAATAAAAAAAAGAGAATATTGCATTTTATTATTTAAGTGATGCTATAGTGGAAAAAAAAAATTGCATTTTATTATTTAAAATATATAAAGGGACATTAAAAAATAAAAACTGATAATTGAGCTTGGAAGCTTCTTGGAGATACCAATGAAGCGCTAATGTATGAGAGTGTGAAGCAAGGAAGAGTGGGATTGAACATTGTGTTTGAACCCAGTCTTGCTCTGAGAAATCCGTAAGGAGGAGGAGAGGGTAGTGTGTGGATCTAGTTGATAGAGGTTGAGAGAGATGACGATATGAAATTAAGAGGAGAAGATGTTTTACTTTTATAGTATTTCTCGTTGGACTCCTTGGTTCTGGTTGTGGGATTAGAAGAGTTTCAGACTCTATTGAGATCACGCATAAAAGTGTGCAGGTGAGATGTTCTTCCTTAGGCTAATGAGTATTATCATTGTGGTTTTCTTGGCTTTCGTGTTAAATGTTAATGCATCATTAATTTGAGTACAAAAATTAGAAAATTTAGATAAGATACATGACACAAAATTAGAGTCCAATTTATAATCTCCATAAAAGTGTACAGGTAAGATGTTCTTGCTTAGACTAATGAGCATTATCATTGTGGTTTTCTTGGATTCCGTGTTAAATGTTAATGCATCATTTATTTGAGCACAAAAATTAGAAAATTTAGATAAGATACATGACACAAAATTGGAGTCAAATTTATAATCTAATTAGATTTTTTTTTGAGTTTTGGTTAGGACAAGTGGCGCAAAATTGAGAATCCTATTGAAATCTAATTGGATTTTCTCTCTGCTTCACCTATTATTATATATATAGATTTCAGACTAATATTCTATGAAATGAGACTATTGAGTTTGAATTAGACCACTACTTTTTGTCTTTAGCCAAAAAAAAAAAAAAAAAGACTTTTTGGCCGTTCAAAATAACATTGAACAATACTTTTTTTTTTTTTTTTTACCTTACTTAATGTTTTCTTATTAACCTTAACATAAATATCGACTGATATGAATATGTTCCTCGTGGCTACAATCGTGCCCTCTAAAGGGGAAAAAAAAATCATTAGTGAAAAGTTTGAGAATTGATTATTACCAATTATCATATATCATATCATATTATCATCATGTATATTATATTCAAGTGGAAGTCGAGAAAAAGTATGATTATGAATCTAAACTAGTATTTTTTTTAAAATTAAATTCTAATTTTGTGCAAATATCTTTTTAATTGCCCACTAATTTGATGTCCAGTGTCTGTTTTTAAATGGGCTGTCATTCCATCTCTTATTTTGTGCCAAATATTTTTTATATAGAGATTCATTAAAATCTTAACTTATAAAATTTAAAAAAGACTCAATTATAATCTTTTATACTTTTATGTAAAAGTTTTTATTTGTACTGATGATGTTGAAATCATCAGTTAGAATGATCGTCTAGAGGGAAGCATCCATAGCCAACAAGATCTTGAAAGGATAAATGGGAAATAGAAGAAGCGTGGGTCACCAGTGTGGTGCCTGCCATAAAGCCTCCGATGATAAAGTCAGAATGGCTAGAAGAGAAAAGAAGACTCAGTACTAGAATATGATAACTAGAGCGTTTATACCTCCTCAGGTCTTGGGGTGTTGGTATATATATGCGCTTGCTCCTTCCTTCTAGCCATTGGTGGTGCTTTAATGGTGGCTTCAATGTGGTATCTGCAATGATGAGGGGTGTTAATGATAAGATGTCTCTCCAACGGTATGGAAGCTCATTATTGTCATATAACGCTTCGTCATTGATTGTGGATGAATGACCTCATCTTCGTCTGGTGGGTACCATGGTTTGGACGAAGATTGATGTTACCCTTGTCCACTGTCTTCTCTATGGACGAGTATATAATCAAGACTATTAGCTGCCCCCCTATTCCGAGGTCGTTCATATTTGGGATGATCACAAGAATATAGAGATGATTTATTATTATTATTATTATTATTATTATTATTATTTTGCGGTTGTGGCGCTTGAGGTTCCACTCCCCGTATTAATTGCTTCGTGGCGGCGTGGAATGCATCGTGGCCACGTGTCATATTCTGACCAACTGAAGGGTCTCATTTTCGGTGAAAGCTTTCAACTTTCCAGCGCTTCTCGAGGCAAACATTTTTAACTCTTGCCTTTCTCCTCTTATTTCTTCATTTTTCCTTGCGTTTAGTTTTTTTTGATTTCACAGCTACTCCTTTCTTCTTAGTGCATTTTGCTCTTTGTCTTCTTAGTTCCTTCCTTTTTTTAGGTATGCCCTTTATTTACGCCCTTTTTTTCTTTTGGAGTTTTACTGCTTTCCTTTTTTTGTGCTCCTATTTCCTTTTTAGAGTTGCATTGTTCTCCTTAATGGTTGATTATTCTAAAATTAGGCACACTTCTCTCTTCATCGCCTTCTTTTTTGCTCGTTTAAGGGAGCTAATAGACTCCTCTAGTGACCAATTAGGTGCACTTTCAGACTGCTCTAGTGACCAACACCTACAGATTGGGGATTTTGTTCTAGGTGATAGTAGCCTTGGTTTATCTATACCCATTGTTGTGCCAATCTTTAGCTTGGTTTAAGACTGTGCGTGGGGTTTCAAGGAGGGAAAGTATGGGGTCTGAGGTTAGATCAAGTGACTTGGAGACTGGTTCGTCATCTAAAACTAGCATGGCTAGGGCTGAGACAGATACAGCTACCTCTGTGCCCTCTTCCGTACCTTCATCCTCTCGCCCTTCCATCTCTGCTACACCTCGAACTTATCACGCCCTTAAAGAAAAGTGTTCTTTGAAAGTAGATACTCTTAGTAGGTTCAGGGATAGGTTCCAGTTCCCTAAATAGACCAAGGTTCGCCTCTCTAGGAAGGGCAAAAAGGCTGTGCCTTTGCTCATGGTGAGGTTTGCTTTTATGAGGCTGTGTTCTTGTGCAGCCTCAGATTTCCTGTCCACCCATTCATAATAGAGCTTTTTCACCACCAGAGCATAGCTCTGGGGCAGCTTATACCGAATTCTTGGAGAATCGTCATAAGCTATATGGTGATTTGGACGACCATAGTTGATGGGGATATGATCACGCTTAATGAGTTCGTCCACCTCTACCACTTAAAAGAATCCAAGGAGTTTAGGTATTATGAACTTGTTCCCTAGGATAGAAAGTCTCGTCTCATTGTCAACCTCCCGTCGTCCTTCCGTTATTAGAAGTCTAGGTATTTCTTTGTGTCGGTTGATGGTTGGGAGACCCTTTTTAACAACTTTTGGGGGGACATCCCTAGGCTGCTGCATCGATGGGAGACCCCTCAACTTGGTGCGTTTGCTAAGATTTTTTTTTTTTTTAATTATTTGTATTAATCGTCCGTCCTAACCTTGTGTATTCTTCTGCTTTGTAGTGAAAGAGCGTCCTGAGCTTGAAAGTAGGTTTAAGGAGCGTGTTTACAAGGCTGTTATGTATGCAAGCACTATTAAAGATTTTGACGATTTGGTTGATCCACAAACTTTGGCTCGTCACTATTTAGGCCCAGAGCCTTCTCACTATGATGTCCGTGCAATTGATCGGGAAGAAAGGAAGCATGAGTTTTCCTGATTCTAGGAAAATGGATCGTCTTTTCTTCCTTTTGCCTTCTTTTTGTGACTTTAACTTTGTTTTTCCTTTCCGCAGAAATGATGACCAAGTTTAACCAGGAGTTTTATGCCAAAATTAAGGCAAAGAAAAACGGGCCCTTCTCTAGCATCAATATGCAGAGGTTGAGGATTATAGAGAAGGAGAAGGAAAAAGAGGTGATGGAAAAAGGATCATCCACCCCTACTCTGGACGAGGAGATAGCTACTTCCCCTGGCGTTTCTGTCGAGGAGATCGCTCCTCGTACTAAGAAACGCAAGATTGGAGAAAAGGGGAAGGAGAAAGTGGGGGCTAGCATCTGGGAGGATGCTGGGACTGTTGTGGCTCGGGCAAACAAGGTTGTGATGCCTAAGGATTTAAAGGAAATCTCTGCCGTGCCCTCCCACGAGATGGTGAATTGTCACATGCATAAGCTTGTCTAGTTAGTTTATCATTTTTCTCTATTTTATTTCTTCTTTCTTCTGTCCTTAGCTAATATTGATTCTTTGCGTGACAGTGATTGCCAGGTGTTGGGGGAGACGATGCACATTACTTCCCAGTACCTGATGAGTGAGGAGAAAGCTGTGGTGGCCACCTCCAAGGCGGAAGCGCTGAAGGCAGAAGCTTCTAGCCTTAGGAAGGATCTAATAGAGGCCATGGATGACAACAACTTGTCCAAAGGAAAGATCTAGGCCTTAACTGAGCAACTGAATGCAGAAAAGCTACTGGTGAAGCAGAAGGACGAGTAGATTGCCACTACTACCTAGAAAATGAAGAATGTTATTACCAAGGCCATCCATGCTTTCCAACTCACGAACGAGTATAACGCAGTTTTATTTGGCTGGTACTTTAAAGGTTTTGAATTGTTGAGGAACTATTTTAGTGAAGCATGGTCCTAAGACTGATCTAAAGGATTTGGACTTTGAGGCCATAAACAAAGAGATCGAAGCAAACGAGGTGGCGCAGGCTGCTGCTGCTAAAACCCTCCGGTACCTGAAAAAGAGGATGACGCCCCTCCAACTTAGCTTCTTTCTTTGTTTTATTTATTTATTTATTTGCTTGCCTCGTATGTTTTGGGGTTGTTGAACAATTTACACTTTTTGGATGCCCTGCATGTTTTGGGGCTATTGAACAATTTATAACGTTTCTTTATATATATATGTGTGTGTGTGTGTGTGTGTGTGTGTGTGTTTATTTCCTTCGTATGATTTGTGAATGGTTTACATTTCTTGTCTTGCTTTTCTTTGTTGGGGCATATTCTTCATCCTTCTTGGGACTTAGAAAAATTTCTGTTGGAACATGCTCTTCGTCCTTCTTGGGACTTAGAAATATTTTTGTTGGAACGTGCTCTTCTTCCTTCTTTGGACTTAGAAATAATTTACATCCTTCCGTGGACGACATACATCCATTTAGGGAATCCTTAAAACAATTTACATCCTTTTAAGGAATTTTATCATTTTTTTTATGTGGACGATGTACATCCATTTAAAGAGTCTTATCTTCTCTTTTTTATGTGGACGATGTACATCTATTCAAGGAATCTTATCGTCTCTTTTTTATGTGGACAATGTACATCCATTTAAGGAATCTTAGCACCTCCTTTTTATGTGGACGATGTACATCCATTTGAGGAATCTTATTGTCTCTTTTTTATGTGGATGATGTACATCCATTTAAGTAATCTTATCGCTTTTTTTTTTTTTACGCCTCCCTCCCTCAGTCCGACCCTCCCTCTCCCTCATTTCAGGCTTTCAGCTCAATCCCACACTTACTAAGTAGAAAGATTACCACTGGTTCTACACAGACAGAAGAATATCTTGTTGGACCTTGCGAAGAGGACCCTCTCGCCGTTGACTCTTCACGGTATTCAGCTTCAGCCTTCAGGTATTCAGCTTAGTGTATTCGGTAGTGCTAAGTCTTGTTTCCAAGCTTCAGGTATTCAGCCTTCAGCTATTTGGTAGTGTATTCGGTAGTGCTAAGAATATCTAGTTTTGTTTCCAAGCTTTTTTGATAGTCTTTTTTCTTTTCCATTTTTGTTTAGTGTATTCGGTAGTGCTAAGTTTATTTATTTTTCATGTCCTTGTTTGTTTCCGTGGGTTATCCCTTAACATTGCATAGCTGTGGTTGCATTTTGACAGGGGGCAACACTGGAAGTTAGTGTATTGATTATACTGGAAGTTAGTGTATTGTCCTCAAAGGTCAGTACTTTGGATTATATATGTTTGATTCTATGCATTTATGTAAATGGGTTTGTTTTATCTTGTCCCTGCTTGAGCTCTATGCCTCTATCTTGATATTAAGGTTTTCCAGCTTCAGATCTTAGGACTCTTAGAAAAGTTGCTTCTTTTTTGTTACTAAATTTCCTCTTTCACTTCTTTTGTTCTTTTTATATCTGGATTATTCTCAACATTAACTTAATTTCAATTTTAGCTTAACTCTGTTCTTTACTTACTTTTATTTTTTATTTTTATGTTTTAAACTTTTCATTTGTTTTTGGGATTGGTTACAAATTTTAGTTGAGAATAAGGTTTTTTTTTTTTTTTTTTTAAATAAATGAATAATAATAAAAATTGGGTCAATGGCAGGAAATGAAATCCCATAGGACATTGTTGATAAAAAACAACAAGAACAGCAATAATTATAGTAACAGTAATTTACCTGCAAAGCAAAGTGACTAAAAATTTCACAGTCACACAAAGTCACAAGCTCCTTCTCTCTATATAATATTGTACACAAACCATTAATTAACAGTAAATTGTAGTTAGCAAACTATATACGCACTTTGCATACATATACTTTGAGCACTTTTGGGTTATTTTTTTCCTTTTCTTTTCTCTCATTATTTTTTGATGTCATTTTTTGAGTCTATAGAGCTGGTTCTTCTCTTGTTGGACGACGGGCTGCAGCCATTAAAGCACATTGGAGATGCCTATGACAAGTGATCAAGTGGTCATTGGTGAGTCCTGCAGCTTGCATAAAGGAATGAACCACTGTTGGACCAACGAACCTGAAACCCCTCCTCACTATGTCTTTGCTAATGCTCTCTGATTTTGATGTCTTTACTGGTATCTTGTGCCCCATTTTGTATTGGGTGGAGATCGGCTTGTGATTGACAAATCCCCAAATATATTTGTCAAATGATCCAAACTCCCTCTGAATCTGTAATACCAGAATTTGCAAGACAACAACAAACATTTAGAATCTAACAAAGTGTAATACTCTAATATACTACCAAAATCAAAAATTAGTGTTCAAAACGTGTAGATTTATTGATTTATGATTAGTAGCCTTAGCCATTTGGACTGATATGGCATTTGGGCCACGTTAATTATTTAGGCTTGAATAATGAATATGCATGCTTAATGTAGGCAAAATCTGGGCTTAAATCTGGGCAAAAATTGGGCTTGAATATGGGCAAAATTTGAGGTTAAATCTGGGCTTGAATTAAAATTTGGGCTTAAAATTTTTTTTTTTTTTTTTTTTCGGTTGGGCCACAAATTGGGCCCAATTCCTAAACGGGGCCCGCGGGTCCCGCGGGGCCCGGCTGGGGCGGGTCCGGGCCCCGGGAAAAAACCCGGTATCTTAAACGGGCCGGGTCCGAGCTACGGGTCTTGCCCCGCGGGTCGGGTCCGGGTATGAAAAAACCCGGCCCGAACCCGACCCGTTGCCATTCCTACTCTCGGCAGAGCACGGTTTGAGGGAATCTCTGACTGGTAAACCTGTCACCAGTGTGCGCCAACTTATGGACCGGATTGATAAGTATAAAAGGGTTAAAGAAGATCAGCAGCAGGGGAAAGGAAATGATAAGGTTATCCCTCAAGAGAGGAGGGATTTCAGGTCGGACCGATATAATAACAACTGACCATGAAGAGATTTTGTTGGGCAGTCAGGATCTGCCAATCTTCAGGCAGTCAATGTTGTGTTCCAAGAGCCGGTGCATCAAATTCTAGACAAGATTAGGAATGAGTCATTCTTTAAATGGCCAAATAAGATGGTAAGAAACCCCACAAGGCGCAATCAAAACCTCTATTACCAATACCACCAAGACCATGGACACATCATAGAAAATTGTAGAAGTCTATGGGACTATCTGAACTAGCTTGTAGAAGTCTATAGAAAATCTGAACTAGATCAATCTTAGTTTCAGCAGTTAAAGGTAGACCTGAAGAGACTTCGTCCATTCGAATCCCCCTTTGTTAGTTTCAGTGGAGACAAGGTGTACCCCTAGGGAATAGTAACGCTGACGGTCACGACTGACTCGTACCGCCTCCAGGTAACCAATAAAGACAACTTCTTGGTAGTAGACTCACCTTCGTCTTGCAATGTGATCATAGGAAGGTCTACACTCGATTGTTGGAAAGCAGCTACTTCCATGTATTGCCTGAAGGTGAAGTTCCCAATAGAATAGGAAATTGAGGAGATAAAAGGAGATCAGGTGCTAGCACGAGAATGTTACTACGCCGTCTTAGCATTAAAAGAAAATCATTCATGGATGATTGAAGAAAAGACACCGAAAATTGCCAAGAAACTAAAGACGATTGAGTTGGTCGAGGGAGATCCAACAAAGACGACCCAAGTAGAGATGAGTCTGAACCCCTAGACAAAGGAAGAAATCATCAGCTTTTTGAAGAGTAACCTGGACGTATTTGCTTGGAGTCATGAAGATATGCCTAGCATACCAGCAGACATCATTTAACATCGCCTAAATGTGGATCCTGAGAAAAAGCCTGCCCAACAAAAAAAAAAAAAAGTTTTTGCTCCTAAACGAAACAAAGCCGTAATGGGCGAAGTGAACAAACTATTCGCTGCTAACTTCATCAGAGAAGTATACTATCCCAAGTGGTTGGCTAACATCGTCATGGTAAAAAAGGCAAACGGGAAATGGAGAATGTGTCAACTTCATGGATTCGAATAGTGCCTACCCGAAGGACAACTTTCCCTTGCCCAAGATTGACTAGCTTGTGGACTCAACGGCCAGGTACAAACTTCTTACATTTATGGATGCCTTCTCTAGGTACAACCAAATACAACTGGCACAGGAGGATCAAGAAAAGGCCGCTTTCATCACCAGCCAGGGTCTCTACTACTACAGGGTTATGTGTTTTGGTTTGAAAAATGCAAGAGCCACGCACCAGAGATTAGTAAACTAGATATTCAGCAAGCAGATTGGGAGGAATGTAGAAGTATATGTGGACGACATACTTGTCAAGAGTAAAGAAGAGGAGAATCATCTAGACAATCTCAAGGAGACGTTTAACACACTTAAGCAATATAGTATGAAGCTGAACCTGGCCAAATGTGCCTTTGGAGTATCCTCTGGAAAATTCCTCGGCTTCATGATATCACAAAGAGGAATAGAAGCAAATCCAAAAAAGATAAGGGCCATCCTTTACATGTCATCCCTAAAGATGATCAAAGAAGTGCAATCTCTAACAGGAAGGGTGACAGCCCTCAACAGGTTAGTCTCTGAAGTAACAGACAAATTCCTTCATTTCTTTAAGACCTTAAAACAAGCTTTCGTCTGGACAGACGAGTGTGAAGCAGCATTCCAGGAGCTAAAGCGTTACTTAAGCAACCCTCCACTCTTGAGTCCATCCATTGAGGGAGAAGACACGTTCCTGTACTTAGCTGTGTCTACAACCATGATGAGCACAACCTTGATCAGGGAAGAAAATAAGATATAGCGTCCAGTGTATTACGTCAGCCAAGCCTTTCAAGGAGCTGAAGCCCGATACTCGCAAATAGAGAAGATCACATTTGCCTTAATAGTGGCCTCCATAAAGCTTCGTCCATACTTTCAGGCCAACACAATCGTAGTAATGACAGACCAGCCCATTAAGAAAGCAATGAATAAACTCGAGACTGTTGGATGAATGGTATAGTGAGCCATCGAGCTTAGTCCATTCAATATAGAATATTGACCCGAACAGCCATAAAAGCCTAAGCACTTGAGGATTTCATAGTAGAATTCACCTCTCCCGAGCATGAAAAAAACCAGGAGGAACTTTGGACGATCCATACGGATGGCTCATCCACACAGAAGAGAGGCGGAGCGGGTGTTGTCATTACTTCCCCTGAGGGGGATGTTTTGAAATAAGGTGTTTAACTTAAATTTTCCATAACCAACAACAAAGCAGAGTACGAGGCCATACTGACAAGGCTGAGGATAGCCCAGAAACTTGGAGCAAAAAGCGCTTTACTAAGGAGTGATTCACAGCTCGTCATAGGACAAGTGAAGGGAGATTTCGAAGCAAAGGAGACAAGGATGCAAAGATACCTCAAGTTGACAAACCAATTGGTAAGCAACTTTGATCAGGTAGAATTTGCTTAGGTTCAACAAGATCAAAATGCAGAAGCTGGCGAAGTAGCCAAGAGTGTGTCAGCAAATAATTTGGCAAAAGTGACTGATTGGAAGCTAGAAGAACAGAACTCTTCCAACATCGAAGAATTTCAGACCTTCCCTGCGCACACCAGCGCAGGATGGATGAGCCCAATCCTATCATATCTTAAGGATGTATGATTGCCATCAAATCCTGACGAAGCCAAGAAGATCTAGAAATAGGCTGCCCGGTTCACGATGTTGAATGACGAGCTTTACAAAAGAGGTTTCTCACAGCTTTACTTGAGGTATGTTGAAGAAGAAGAAGCCGAGTATGTTTTGGAGGAGGTTTACAAGGGCATTTGTNCTGAAGGCTGAATACCTGAAGCTTGGAAACAAAACTTAGCACTACCGAATACACTAAGCTGAATACCTGAAGGCTGAAGCTGAATACCGTGAAGAGTCAACGGCGAGAGGGTCCTCTTCGCAAGGTCCAACAAGATATTCTTCTGTCTGTGTAGAACCAGTGGTAATCTTTCTACTTAGTAAGTGTGGGATTGAGCTGAAAGCCTGAAATGAGGGAGAGGGAGGGTCGGACTGAGGGAGGGAGGCGTGAGGGAGGGTGGGAGTGAGGCTGAAATGAGGGAGAGGGACTTCGGATTGACTGATTGAGGCAGGGAGGCTGAGTGAAGAAATGAGGTGAGGAATTAGGGTTAGATACTTAGGTGTATATATATATAGAGGGTATTTTAGTAATTTCAGCTACCGGGTTTTTAAACGGGGCGGGTTTCGGGTCGGGTCTCGGGTCGGGTCTCGGGTTTTTTTGATAAAACCCGGACCCGACCCGGACCCGCTTCGGGTTTTTTTTTTTAAACCCATACCCGACCCTATTCCTAATCGGACCGGGTAAAACCCGGCCCATTAGGGTCGGGCCGGACCGGGTACCCGCGGGTCGGGCAAAAATTGCCATCCCTAGCCGAGAGGCCGATCTTAAAAGTACCGATGGCCACATCGTCAAAGTCACCATCTATCTCGTTGAACATCTCCTAGTATCTGTCCGAGTACGTTTTTAGGGTTTCTCCCTCTCACATGCTTAAGGACAACAGAGAAGCGAGGGGCCGAAGAACCCTGCTACAAGTGACGAATTGGGAACCAAACGCCTGGGTAAGCTCCTTAAAGGAACTTATGGAATCTGCCCTTAGGCTGTCGAACCATCTCATCGCAACGAGTCCTAGACTAGATGGGAAAACCTTGCATATCAAGGATACATCCTTAGAATAGATAGCCATTTTCTGATTGAAGTGGCTCACGTGTTCCACGAGGTCTGTTCTATTATTGTACATGGTGAAAGCGGGCTGAGTGAATTGTCGAGGAAGTTTAGTCCCCTCAATTTTTCGCGTGAAGGGTGATTTAGAGATTTGGTTCAAGGCCTTGCTCATAGTGTCGTTTCCCCCGCCTTTACGAGGTAGGCTTCTAACCCTCTATTCCCGACGGTGTTCCTCCTCGTAGGAGAAAGATTCGCTAGGCGGGGATCGAGACCTTCACCTGTAACTGATGTCCATTTCGTTATCAGAAGAAATATATGAGTTAGAGGGGGTTTGCCTTCATTATGCATGGCACAACTCTCTCTTCAACTGGCCGATCTTTAGTTGCATGCCCTTGTTACTCTTTGCATGGGAGATATAGCTTCCATCCCAAGGTTGACTCCTATCAGTATATGTGGTATGCACTCTTCTTTCATGATCACCTCTCCACTCAAGGTTGACAAAGGGGTCGCCATGTTGGGATCCCATGAACTCTGCTTGGTGTGGACCTAATCCTACCATAGTTAGGCGTTGCACTCACTATTGCACAAGTTCTTCTTATAGATGGCGCCAATTGTATTGACATGTTTTGCAACCCAGGCCTAAGATGTATGAGATCTTGACCTAGTGAGTCCAGTACAATAAATTTATAGAGAGTGGGTTGGAGAACTAGGCCCTAATGAATTTGACAACGGCTAGTATAGATTTTAAAAGATGATCAAGTAAGAACAAGGAATATAGAGCTAATTCTATTCACTGTCCGAGGAGATATTTTTTATATAAATTAATAACAATTGGGTACAAATATAGTTTTGATTGCTACAATACTCTCTTTTTCTTTTTTCGATCCCTCTCTCATGGAGGATTTCTCACATTATATAGCTTCCTTTGGGCCATATTGATCCTACACTTGTTGATCATCTGAGCCCTTACTTGAGTGCTTATCCCATCAGACGCCCTTTTTGGCTTTTTGTGAGTCGTAGTAGCCAAGACAGCACTATTCAGGGGTCTTCTCCATATAAATGCGGCCAGAAAAGTAGCTGCAATGCATTTAATGCGGTGGTAGCAACTTTTCCCTAGATATTTCTGAATTCCCATCACTCTTATACGTGCATGATGCACGTCCTTATTACTGGAAGATCATCTTAATTGTTGGAATATAGATTTGAGTTGCATCTATCATATCCAAGGAGGGATTCATTCTCGGACCATCTTCCACTCATTTCTTATTTAGAAGACACTAAATTGGAAACCCTCATAACATTTTATCCCTCCTCAGACATGCCAACGTCCTCGAATAAGGGTCAAGACCTAATACATAATTCTGGCCCTTATCCCTACAATTATTATTATTATTATTCTTGAAAAAATATTGATTACTAATAATATTGTTGCTATTGTTAATATTTGAATAACAAATGTGAGACCTAACTTATATTAACTTATATTTCATCAATCTTTCACTACCATATAGATCTATGTATACAAAAATAAGAAAAACATAAATTTGCTACTATACGAATCTATTTATTCCCCAAAAAAAATAAAAAATAAAAATAAAAGCCGATGGATCTTACTCCACAGACTTCTTTACACCAAGAAGATTTTAGATTTCTTCAGTCCTCACTCAAAAAAGATTAGTAACGACGACTTCTTTTACTCCTCCTTTCGAGTTTGTCTTTGGAGTCTCAAAGAAAAATGTTAATGCAACAAAGAGTGCGAATAAACGCATCCTTTAAATATACAAAGAGTTCTACCACTTTTTCAAAAATATATTGAAAAAAAATTTGTCAACCCAATACAATAATATATTTATTTGAAATATAACAATGGAAATTGCTCCAGAGCTGCAGCATCAACTTTGATGGATTGCAAACTAAGTCAAATTCTTAGCTGCAACATTAACAAATTGGTAACATAGGAGATATCCATTTCAACTAAAAAAAAAAACAAACAAACAAACAAAGAAAGAGTTATCCAACAGCCTAGAAAACAAAAAGGGTAATAACGATTTCAAGCATTTCCTTGCTAATTGAGGTTAGTTTGTATAATAAAAGAAAATGTTAGGACTTAGGAGTAAAAGTGTAAAACTATGAAAGGCATAGGTGGCGGCATGGGGCAAACAAATATTTCTATAGGCCTTCCAAATCTGCCTCTTTGATGTCTCTCTTCAAATGCTGAACCAAAAGTGGGTATCTGTAATATAGGCCAAAAAAATAAAAAAGGATTGAAGATCAAAAGTTGTTTCGTCTTTGTACCATCACCATAATATTCGGTGATTGTTCCATTTTCTTCAACAACGGAACCACTTTGAAAACATCATAATTAGTAGCCAAAAAAATTTTAAAAAAATTATAGAAAAAAAAATGGCAGATCAGAATTCAGATAAGACTATAACTCTACATTTTTATTGGCACTATAAAGAAAAGAGCCTTGTGTTCTTAATCTTAACTTACTGCTTTTGTCAATATTACAATGAAATACATTAATAAACTAAATAATAATAAGACCACATAAACAATTAAAACATAGCGTAACATGAAAAAAGAAGAAGAAAGCAATCATGATTAGCTACAAAAGTGTTTAGTTTAAAGCAATTTTGATATAGTTGTCACTGCTCATCTGAATTGGATAGAGTATGTTAAATAGAATTCTGGCATTACTTTTTTCACTATTTCATCTACTTCAGACCTTATTGGTTGGTCAGAATTTTTTATGTCAATATTTCATTCACTAGTTTAAATCTATATAAGACTCAAACAGGTTGTATCAAAAAAAAAAAAAAAGACTCAAACAGGTGTTAGGATTTTCTCTCAGTTCCTGTGTTCCAAACTCTCTCCAACCTCAGTTCTCCAGCCATGCCATTCATACCTACGTTAAATGCTTCTTATTTCAACTTCAATAACAACCCCATTTACAACATCACTCCAATTCCCACTACCTCCAATGAAACCACTCCCCCATTATTAAACTCACACACCAATCCGCGGTGGTTCATAGTGGGGTTTGATCATTGTGCTCATGGGTTTGTCTGCGTGTCAGTTGCTGTGGTTTAGGGCCATCCCAAACCCAAGCCCGTCGTTCACAAGCTCATGTGCCACCAGTTCCAGGCATTGATCATGAAAACTAGGTGAATCGAGAATCTATGAAGACCTACAAGGAGTTCAATTCAGGCAATTGAAAAGAAATTATAGTAGTATGTTATAATTAGCTCAACTAGTAAAATCTTTTGTTATTGAATAAGGTACTTGAGTCAAATCTTGCCTACACAGAAAAGAAATTCATTGGTGTTTTGCCTGATAGTAAAGAGTAAGATAGAATATCAATAAGTTTACATATGAATGCATGCATATAACATCTTACTCCTATAAATGAAATAATTCTGATGCTAGGTCACAGACCAATTGGTTTGATTTAGTATTGCTGCAATACTCATTGCAATCAGCATGATAAGCATGATCAAGAAAACATCAAAACCACAATTAGCCACACACTGTATGCATTGTCAACCGTGGAGCTTCAAGTTTATATTCAACAAATAATATGCATAACCAAAGAAATTAAAAACGAGACACAGGTGTAGTCTTTTCACATAGACATTTGTCAACAATCTATTAAAAAAAAAAAAAAAACAAACAAACAAACAAACAAAGAGTTATCCAACAGCCTAGAAAACAAAATCAAGCATTTCCTTGCGAATTGAGGTTAGTTTGTATGATAAAAGAAAATGTTAGGACTTAGGAGTAAAAGTGTAAAACTATGAAAGGCATAGGTGGCGGCATGGGGCAAACAAATATTTCTATAAGCCTTCCAAATCTGCCTCTTTGATGTCTCTCTCCAAATGCTGAACCAAAAGTGGGTATCTGTAATATAGGCCAAAAAAATAAAAAAGGATTGAAGATCAAAAGTTGTTTCGTCTTTGTACCATCACCATAATAGGCAGTGATTGTTCCATTTTCTTCAACAATGGAACCACTTTGAAAACATCATAATTAGTAGCCAAAAATTTTTTTAAAAAAAAATTATAGAAAAAAAAATGGCAGATCAGAAAAGAGCCTTGTGTTCTTAATCTTAACTTACTGCTTTTGTCAATATTACAATGAAATACATTAATAAACTAAATAATAATAAGACCACATAGACAATTAAAACATTGCGTAAGATGAAAAAAGCAGAAGAAAGCAATCATGATTAGCTACAAAAGTGTTTAGTTTAAAGCAATTTTGATATAGTTGTCACTGCTCATCTGAATTGGATAGAGTATGTTAAATAGAATTCTGGCATTACTTTTTTCACTATTTCATCTACTTCAGACCTTATTGGTTGGTCAGAATTTTTTATGTCAATATTTCATTCACTAGTTTGAATCTATATAAGACTCAAACAGGTGTTAGGATTTTCTCTCAGTTCCTGTGTTCCAAGCTCTCTCCAACCTCAGTTCTCCAGCCATGCCATTCATACCTACGTTTAATGCTTCTTATTTCAACTTCAATAACACCCCCATTTACAACATCACTCCAATTCCCACTACCTCCAATGAAACCACTCCCCCATTATTAAACTCACACACCAATCCGTGGTGGTTCATAGTGGGGTTTGATCATTGTGCTCATGGGTTTGTCTGCGTGTCAGTTGCTGTGGTTTAGGGCCATCCCAAACCCAAGCCCGTCGTTCACAAGCTCATGTGCCACCAGTTCCAGGCATTGATCATGAAAACTAGGTGAATCGAGAATCTATGAAGACCTACAAGGAGTTCAATTCAGGCAATTGAAAAGAAATTATAGTAGTATGTTATAATTAGCTCAACTAGTAAAATTTTTTGTTATTGAATAAGGTACTTGAGTCAAATCTTGCCTACACAGAAAAGAAATTCATTGGTGTTTTGCCTGATGGTAAAGAGTAAGATAGAATATCAATAAGTTTACATATGAATGCATGCATATAACATCTTACTCCTATAAATGAAATAATTCTGATGCTAGGTCACAGACCAATTGGTTTGATTTAGTATTGCTGCAATACTCATTGCAATCAGCATGATAAGCATGATCAAGAAAACATCAAAACCACAATTAGCCACACACTGTATGCATTGTCAACCGTGGAGCTTCAAGTTTATATTCAACAAATAATATGCATAACCAAAGAAATTAAAAACGAGACACAGGTGTAGTCTTTTCACATAGACATTTGTCAACAATCTATCTATATATTTTGATGAAATGCTAAACTCTTAACAGACCAACTTCCAATTGGAGATGGATTAGAGATTAGTGCCAATTCAATACAGCACATATACCATTTGTGGAGAAACCACACTAGCTCCTACCGGCAAATGAGAACAATCAAACCATTTTCAACCTTCAAAGTTGGATTAAATAACCATGGTTAAACTTTTCCTCATTTACTACATATGAAGAATTAATTAAACACTATGAGGGAAAAAACATACGGGATAAAAAGGAAAAAGAGCTAGTCTAGTTAATAGTCACCACATATTTAATAGAAAAAGCATCCCCATGTACAAAATTCATATACTGGAAAGTAAACTGAGATACTTAACTAGGCTAGGAAATGAATGGAATATCCAAATTCATATTTAATGCTTGCTTATCATGCTATAGGAAGATGTACAATTCTTTGGTGACATCAACCATAGATTGTCCTTTAGTTACTACAGCCTTATGAATTCCTGCACATATGAAAAATATAGATATATCAGTACAAAACAAAAATTAAGGATATTAAGACTCATGACAGTCTCGAAGTGCAAGCATATACACAACAATGATTATTCCAAGTTACACCTCTGTGTATGACATTTGTACTTTACTAGATTAATATTATGCCAAACCTACCATTGGTATGAATGGATTTGTTACACTACCATTTGTAAGGGTAATCTCAACCTTTTCCATACTGCAAATAATGATAATGATGATAATGATGGGACCATAAATTGAAGGTATTGCAATTGCACAGTTCGGGTCTTACCATTCAACTACAGAAGCCAATCTGAATCTATGAGCCCGTACCATAAACACGGATTATCTGTGCAATTCGGTCCTGGCAACATGGACACCAGTTAGCTTCAACATTCTTGTAGTGGTCCTCAGTGCAATTGGCACATAGAACTTGATGGGCACATGGCAGGAAAACAATAGAAGCTTCATTCTCCTGACAGAACAAGCATACTCGATCAGAGGTTTTTTCTTCCTCACAGTACTCTAGTGCTTTATTTAAAGAAGGAAGCATCTCAAAAGGGTCCCTCTCAGGTCTTGTGTGCTCTAATCCCGCTGTGTAGAAAGCATCTGGTAGATGATGCAGATTGCCGGAATCCAAAGACAATTGGAGATGAGATATTTCTTGCTCAAGTCGCTTCTTGTCATCTTTATTACGCTGACCATTGATCTCCATCTTTCGGAGCAAGGCATCTCGCTTTCTATTTATATTGACCTTTGCTTCGTCCTTTAATCTCAGTTCTTTCTGCACCTGGGCTATGGCAAGCTCTTTCGCTTTCACTTCCTGCCTCCACATCTCCTGTAATCAAAACTAATTTATGAACTTTTCCCCTTAAATTTAATAATATATTTGGGTGTTATCAAATTCATAGACAAGTTTAGATAAGTATTTAAGAAAACCAAAGTAAACACTGATATATAAACCAATATAAAAATGACTAAAGCAACAGATAATTACAGCCAAACTTGTCAACATAAAAGGCCTTACCTACATTAAGGTTGACCGAATTCTACAGGACACGTGTAATGAGTAGAAATTCCAAATTCGCAAGTTAGAGTTGCAGCAATCAGGTGTGTTGCTTACCATATTAGTGTAGATAAATTAATCTTAAACTAATAATTGTTATCTGTAAAATAATAATGCCTACACAAGTATGTCTCCTTTACCATATCATAGAATACACATGCCTTGTTTACTCTTCTTGTCCTGTATCTGTGACTGTGCTACACGGTGTACAAATTAAAAGGGGTGGCCACAGAAATCATGCATTGTGCTATAGCTTATAAAGATTTAATGCCCTTCCTCTCAAGCAGATAAAATTCAGAAAAGGCAGATGCCACTTTGGGATAAACGGTGCACAGATTCTTTTCTTACTGAGCCTCTACCACAACCGCTAGGCCAAGACCCACAAGTCAGCATATAACCCACTGGCCACGTCATTGCAATCCATTCTAAACATCATTGTATTCTTCAAAAGCTCCTTGCCTTTTGAGTCTAGCATTAATGTGCACTGCTGTAATGCCGCGTCTTATAGCATGCACACTGGGAGGGGGGACACGTGGTTGCTAGCAACAGAGACAAAAACTCGACATTTGCATGATAAAGATATCCATCGAAATTTTCGCATAGCTAGATTAAACTGGTGCTATGTGTCAACTATTTAACAAGTACGTCGAAAATTATAATTGGTTCACGTAAAATTTTTTAAGAGCTTAAGGAAAGTGTGAATTTTCCATAGACAGGATGCATTTTGGCTATCCAGAGCTTTCACCAAAATTTAACATTTATTAACTCAACCCCATGATTCCAAGTGAACCAAAAAAAAAAAAATCAATGCATCGCTTTTTTCTCAACAGAAGGATCTGGACAGCAGCTGAGGGCTTCATTGCATCAGGGGCCACTCCCTGTTTGCATTTTCTTCTTTTTTCATGACCCGGGCTGCTCGCCTCTTGCAGAGGGGTTGTCAGAAGGAGTTGAGCATTGTCTCTGCTGGCTTTGCCTATCCTGCTACCTTAGAGCTGGTGTCAGTCCTAGAGCCAAATGTAACAGAAGCTCGGATGGCAGGGGGTAGTAAATATTCTCTGCCCTCCTAAGTATAGATGAAGCCTTAACCCCAGCTTGATTGACAGCTTCAATCCACACTTGGGAGCAGTAATTTCTACACACCCCCGAGCCCTTTTTGCTTCCTCCCTAGCCCTCTGTGCATCATCCCTTGCCTTCTCAGTTTCTTCCAACTTTTTCTTGAGGGCAATGATTTGGCTTTAAAGTCAGATAGCTGATCCTTGGCGTTGCGTAGGAGCACTCATTGGCTCTCGGCTGCTTCTCAGCACTATCCAAAGCCGATACAACACTTTTTCTCTCCTTTCTTCCTCAAGCAGTTTGTTCTTGAGATCCTGAATACTTTTCTTAGCAACACTAAAGGCCTCCACAGCTGCGTGGCGTTTGCCCTCCTCCTCTTTCATCTGTCTGTGACAGGAGTTGGCTACTTCTTTCGCCCTAAACGTGGCTTGAACGGCCTGTCAAGAAAAAGAAACACAAATTAAATAAAGAGAAGAAAGTAAACAGTGAAGAAAGAGTAAAAAGCTAAGTTAAAAGACTTACCACATCCAAGTATCTCTTCAAACTAAGGAAGACCTCGTGCCTCCTCAAATACCTCAGCTAGGCCATGTCATTAGGGAACAATAGAGCCTGCTCCAATGTGTCAGCCACATAGCCAGCCTTCCCTCCTTGGTAGTCCCTAATGGAGGCATTGGCTAGCAGAGGAGCCCCATCCAACATTGGGCGAGGGTCCAAGCAGGAGGTGAAGTTGGAGGATCACTTCTCCTCTTAGCGCCCCTCTGCCTCACTTTGAATAGCTTGGCCACTCTTTGGGCCTCGTCCTCCTGAGAAGATTGAGTTCTTCTAACTTTCACCACCTCCTTACCTTTGGGATCCCTCTTCCTTTTAAGGTCAGCAGGTTCAAGTCGGAGGGGCAAGGCAGGTGCAGGTGGAGGGGTAGGAAGTTTAGCCTGGGGTGCCTTCCCAGGCGCGTTCCCCCCTGGTTGGGCTTCTAATAGTTCTTGTAAAGTGGCACTTGCTTGCATTGGAAGAAGTTCCTTGTTGTTGGCTGGATTGGAGTGGTCGAGGTCATTCAGTGTATTCTCTAGAGATAAGGGTTGGTTGAACACCTCAAAATCGTCCTCGAAATCGGACAATTCAACAACCTCTCCTTCTTCTTTTTCTTCTTTTTCTTTCTCTTCTTTCTCTTCCTTGACAACTGGACGAGAAGAGACACTCCTACTTTAGGTATGCCTTCCAATATAGTTGTAAGGTGGACGCCTTCTGGGATGGGAACACTAGCTAGGAAGCCCGGGGCAACAACATTGATCCTTTGCAGTCGAGGGTCTTTAGACTTGATGACACACTTGGGTGTCTGGAAGCTCTTGGATATGGGATCATAGCCGAGGATGAGGTGAGCGGCACTAAGTTGACCGTCATTGTGGACGAACACCTCGACCTTCAAGATTTGTCTAGGCTGGCTTGATTTACAAGGTGGAAGTTGGCACGGCTGCGTGTGGATCTTCAAAACCAATAAGAATAACAGAAGGACATCATTAGCAAAACATAACTCAAAGGAAATTTCAAGTATGAACACAAGTTGAAGAAATCAAAAGGGATGATTTTGAGTTAAGAATCTAAAATACATTTTGTTGAAGCAAAAGATGTACTCAGCATGTGTGATTGCATAATTAGTACTTTCTGTTGTCTCACCTCATAAGATTGTAATATTTATTGCTGATGCCATGCATATTTGGATGATAATAAATTCCATGGTTGCAATGGTTAATATTTGAAAACATATATGGATAAGAATTTTGCGTTTAATTTGGAAGGCATCTTTTGGTCAAACGAGTAGGAACAACAATTGCTTGTGACATTCTATGTTAGGTAGATTTATATTTCAACATATTTTTATATATTTTGGAAAAAAAATGATAACTTTTATTGTATTAAATTCTCTGCATATTTCATCATATCTATTGCTCTTCATTATTCCTGAAGTTTTATGCTTTGGGATGGATAAGCTATTTGACTGAAGATCATTACTACTACTACTACTATTATTATTATTATTATTATTATTATTTAATAATTTCTTTTATATTTTTCTCTCCATGCTTCAATGAATTTCATTCTTATATTGAATTATTTCTTTGTAAATGGTATAAAAAGTGTATTGATTAAACATCCCTGTTTCTTTTCTTCTTCTTTTTTATAGTATTTTTATTCTAAAGCTTGCATATGTTGANTCAAGATTTTTTCCATAACTGTATATAGATGATTAGGAGTACTAGAAAAATGTGTTTTTTTTTTTTGTTTGGGGGGGGTGGGGGGGTGTTTCATTGGTATGGTTGACTGATTTTTGGGTGAGATTTTCCACCACACCAACACGTTTTGTTTTCCAAAAGTGGAAACCAATGCCACACCATGGAGATTGGAAAGCAAGCTTCCGATGGTGGTTTTCTATCAATGAGGTTGGTTGCCGCCAGTGGGAAAAGAATTCACAAAATCAAAGGGAGGAAAGGGAGTTACTAGCCACGGTAAGAGAAGGAGGCCTTGGCGAAGGAACCCAAACAAAGGGGTGTTCAATGATCGAAGGTTAGAGGTTAGAGATCAGAGTGTTATCACGATTGCTCTTGAAATTCCTCCCCTTCAAATCGGAGGTGGTGTTTGAGATGTGAGGGTCAGGGATGGCAAAGATGATGAGGGACACAATGGAGGCAATGGGAATGATGTGAAATAGCAGAAAGGGAGATTTAAAAGAGTAAAGGGAAATTTGAGAGGAGAAAAGGGAGATCAGTGAGAAGAATTTGGGGAAATGGGAGGTGATCAATGCCCTTTCACTTGGTTTTTAAACCTACCCACCAAGGATCGCACTGACCTCATTGATATATATATATATATATTTATTTTTTGGTTAATTTAATTTAATAGTTACAATAATGGAGGAGGGGAAATTTGAACCCTGGTTATCCTAGTAAAGGAGAGCAGGCTATACCACTAAGCTACAAGGCTTTTGACTAATTTCATCAGTTTTTTAGATTTTGGTACCGACCACTGCACCGATCTCAACAGAAGCTGCCATTGCCATTTTTTGGATCAACGAGGTTGGCTATTGTAGGTGCCGGTTCAGTGGTTGAGCACTCTTATGTGTGTGTGTAGTATGATATTACTTGATTTAATCCATGATGTAAATCATTACCACCTAATTTATCTTATATCCTTACAAATTTACAAAGAAATAATAGAATAACCAGATCAGCTTTCGTTAAAAAACATTAATATATGCATGGATTCAAAGCCAAGTCCTTGGTTTATAAAGTCTATACAAAATACTCATGATTTTTTTTATTCAGAATGGTGAATGGTAAGATAGCTACGCCAAAAAGACAAGATAATAATTGCCTGCATGAGTCACCAACAGCTGGGGCATGATATAGATGTGATACAACTACTACTGCAACAATACATATATATGAATAATAATGTCTTCCGAATAAATTTATGAAGTGTATAGCTTGCTCCAACTCCATTAGAAACTTGAAATCACAAGGAGCATTCATGTTAAACAAACAGAAAATACATTGCCTTGGTGCTAGGAGCTTCTCAAGAAGATGAAGAAAGCTTGGTGGAGAAATCTGTTTATGTTGGATAAACAACACAGACTTTCCTTAAACAGAGAGACCACATTTCCAATCAATGCACTTTTCACTATCTATGATAAGACAAATTCAGATTTTGAATTCATTAGTTGTAGAGTGGATTCATACTGCCCTTTACTTAAAGGCAGGAAAAGATTGACCCTGCATCAACTATTAGAGAAAAGTCTCCTGACTTTCCTTGAGTACTTTAGAGTTTCCTAAGGGATCTCCTAGTAATCCTTAGTGCTTTTATTTTTTTTACCATTTTATATGCTTTCTTGCCTCCAAGGAATTCAAATTTTCATCAATAAAAATTTCAGAGTTTTTCTCCTTTCTTCTCTGGTGGATTCTAAAATTCTCCTTGTGAGTTTAAGGGTTGTTATCTTGAGTGTCACTGTTGTTTATCATTTGGTTTATTTGGAAAGAATTTTATAGAGATTTTGAACTGGTGTACTTTGATTTGTCTTTCCAAGTTCTAAGTAGTTTAAAGCCTCAGTTGACGTAGGACAAATTGAAGAATTTGCCTATGTGAGGTTGTAATGGGTTTAGGTTTAAGAAGATTAGTGGATTTTGGGGTTTAGAACTTTTTTCAGAAGAAGAGTTAGGATTCAAGAGAGAGAAGATTGGAATTATGGTTGAAAAGAGAAGAAAAAAAATAGAAATAGAATTTTTTTATAATATGTGAACAGGTGCTGTAATGAATCCAACCCAATTATAGTCGTCATTTCAGTATCAAGCCTGAGTAAAACAAATCATAATAACAATAACAATAACAATAAAAATAGCAATAATAATAATAATAATAACTCTAATTATATGAAATATTTATGAATACAGCAGCCATTATGAAATGTCATGTCCTGGTAAGTGATAACTAAATTTTCAATTTTTCATTACTACAGAACTATCACAAAAGAAGAGAATGAAAGCTTCCAAAGCAGTGAACTGCATCCACTGTGCTTCTGCATAATGTCCTCTATTTTTTCCAGCCCAAGTTGACAATATGTCCCTCATACCTACTTTCGAGTATTTGCTGATGCCTAAAATGGTTTAAGGTGTTGTTTTCCTTTCCAAATGCTGTCACATTGAATAACTCACATTAATAATTCAGGATCCACTAACTCTATTATTCTATTTTAAATTACAGATCATACTGGACCATGGATCCCATATGCTGCCAGTTGCCACAAGCCATTAATCTAGAACAAATTGAGGAGTCTTTGTTTCACGTGTTTTTCACATCCTGATCATATAATCAAGCTCAGTTCAAGAGTGAATGCTCAATGAGATAATTGTTGCCCTTCACACAAATTTCCATTATAACCCTCATTCTGTCCAAAACTAACTCAAACATGTGCAGAAAGACATGACAGATAAACTTACATAATAGGAAAAGTATTAAAAAAAAAAGAAAAAAAAAAGGGTGAAGGGTGGAGTTGGAGGCTAACATTGTTAACCTTAACATTGAATATTTATGACCTTTTGCATAGGAAAATTGAAAATTTATAGTTAGGGTCTAATTTACAGCAGAAGCAAGTAACTCACCTCAATTTCCTCTTGGGCCTTCTTGAGGTTGTCCAACTTTTGATGCAGTTGGAAGGACTGATTTTTCTCTTCTTCGATCTCCTCCAGATATTTTTTATTCTGTTTCTCCAAGGCCTGAATCTTCTTGAGGCACTTCTTTTCCCTCCTCACAACTTCCACACTCATTTTATCCGACTCTGATGCTCTCAACTTGAAAGCTTCCACCTCCGCTCTAAATTCTGCATTTTTAACCTCCAGTTTTTGGGCAGCTGCTTTAGCAAGGTCAGAACGACATCCTGTCATCTTTAAAGCATCCTCCAGTTCCCTAAGCTTCTTCATGGTCTCTTCCTCAAGTTCCACTTTGCCATTCTTCAGCTTCAGATTTTCTTCCCTTTCCCGTCTCAACCTCCCAAGCTCTGACATATCATGGCTGAGCTTTTTAGCAGCTTGAATTACTTTCTCCTGAGCCCATCCCTCGCGTTCCTTTACCTGTTGCTTGATCTCTTTAATATTACTGAGTAAACTTGAGAGGATTTTGTTCTTAGGATTGCGGGGATCACAAACTTTATTCTCATGAATATTGAATTTACCATTGTCTCCCAAAACTAAGTTAGCCATACAAGAGTCCTCCCATTCAAATGAATCAGTCGAATTTTTTCTTGACAAGGAGTTTTTTGAAGCCTGACATTGTTCTGGAGACATCTTAAAACCAGCACGGCAAGCAGCTGCAAAATTTCCAATGCTCATTTTCAAATCAGCTTTTAAAGATGGTGTGTTCTTAAAATTATTCACAATGCTACATTTTTTGTCAAACAAAACATCAAGTTCCCCAGAAGAGTCATTTTTGCTAAAATCAAGTGCCTGGACATCACTAGAAAGCTTATTTCCTTCAAATTTACAAAGCCCAGAAGCTTCAAGAACTGAACTGTTATTATCAGCCCTCTGACTCTCATCTTCATTCATCTCAAACGGCGCTGCTATGGAATTTGCAACACCCAAATTAAAATTGCCCTTCAGGAGGCACCACATGGCATCTCCTTTGATCAAGTTCTGCCGCGTTTTGATAATCAAGTAAATCATTACTGCAAGTGTGTTTTTAACCAACGCCTCCATATCCTCAAAAACTTGTTGGCCTTCTACATAATTTCCGCCATCAACAACAAGGCCAGTTTTAAGATAACTAAGCGAATTTTGCACGATGTTTGTCAAAATATCACCGCTACCAAACACATGGCCATTCGTCAAGATTGCTTTCAGCACATGATCAGGCTGATAACCATATGATATTAACATTGTATAGGCTTCATTGTAAATTGCTTCAAGTTTCTTTAAAAGCAACATTTGTAACCGCTCCTCACTGTAGAAGTCCATATTTTTGACATCAGAATCCGAACTCGTACGCGGGAAAAGAGTTACATTGCTGGTATCATTATCCTTTCCTGGATTAGCGCATGATACTAGACCCGCTTCAGGATTTGGGTCAAATTTTCTCGGAGAAGAACGATATAGTGCTTTAACCAATACACTAAGTTTATCAGCGTTGATTGGACCCAATTCAAGATTGGACACCACTGTTCTTATTGGGTTGTTGTATTTCTCTGCTTGGGGTTTTTGCTTGCTTTTCTCATGTTCTTCTGAGTCACCCATTTGTTTACACTGAAATGCACAGAACACAGACAAAACATGAAAAATCAAGAACCCCCACCCTGAAACCATCAATTGGTCACAGAGAAACAACACCTCTGAGATGCTAAAAGCTTTTGGTTCAGGTTTCCACAATTCACAAATGATATGAGAATCCCAACCAAACAACCAAAGAAATAAGATGGAACAAAAATCATAACAATCAGACAATTGAGCTTTTCCCAGTAACCAAACAGAGAAGAAAAAAGAACCCCATTTGCAGAAAGTATAATCTACCAAAGATAAAAGGGTCTCAGAAACCAGAATCAAAATCACTCAAAAAACTGAACAAGACAAGATTTTTTTTTTTTTTCTTTAAAATTTCTTTATTCTTGTTACCTACAAATAAAATGTAAAGCTAAAGACTTTCTCAACCGTTACACATTTTTTCTTCTTCTAAGTTCTAACAAAACAATTCTCATAGCAAAAAAAAAAAAAAAAAAAGAACCTATCAAACACTTTAAGCTGGTTTTCTCAACCGTTACACATTTTTTCTTCTTCTAAGTTCTAACAAAACAATTCTCATAGCAAAAAAAAAAAAAAAAAAAGAACCTATCAAACACTTTAAGCTGGTTTTTCTTACAGTTCACTACCCTGCATTTTTTCTCAGCAACCAAACAGCATAGTAATAAAGAAAATCAACAAATACCCACATAAAAGAAAAGATTCATGGTTGCTTAGACACTAACCTTTTGCTTCATAGAGAGAGAGAGTTTCAGAGAGTGAGGGCTCAAAGAGTGAAACTGTGTGCTACTGAGAGACGCACCTTTGTTAACAAAGTTCGAATTTTTGTGTGAAAAAAACACAAATAAATGGGAGGGTTTTACTACTCTACAGTTTTATTCAAATATTCTAGTTACAATTGTTTATTTTCAACCAATAAAAATATGCCACGTCATCTAACGTTGACTGTAGTGTTGTTTTAGACATTGGTATTGTATTTGTAGTCGTAGGAGAGCAAGACCAGGCTTAACTTCATATTTTAGGCAGTGACAGATGACAGGGCACGTCAACTGGGGTTTCCAGACAGACGAATCAAATGATGCCAATTCAGCACCAGATAGAGATAATTTTATTATCTTAACACGTGGCGTATATCTATTGAACTGTCACGTAATTTTGAGGTGAGATATGTTACTTGATTGCTTATTTTTGGCTTGCGTGCATGGTTGACACGTTGAAGGCTTGCAGCACCAGATCATCAACAAGTGGGACCCAATAAACCAACCGTTTTGCTTTTCTTTTTCTAAATTCTAATTAGTAATTACCTTGCCATTCCAAGCAAGATGAGCTTATTGTGGGCTCATTGCATAAGGCCCATTTTTTTGGACTAGGGACCCACTTAAATAGTGTTGGTTGTTTCCTTCCATGGACCTTGAAATTTGACTCAACAACCCTTTTTGAAAAAGCCCAAGATTGAACAACCCACTTCAATGTGTTTTCTTGATTTTCCAACGATTGTGTTTGGCTTTTGCTTATTTCCCACAACTTATTTATATAATGTTTATATTAAACGTGTGACACTATGCTAAAAAAATTATATTATTTGTAAAAAAAAACTGAGATAAAAAACTTTTAAGCAAAAGTCCAATGCATTCATGAGACTATTAACAAAAGTTGCTTAATTTTTGCTAACTTAAATTCATTTTGTTATCTTACATTTTAGTAAATAAGGAAATAAGTTAGTTGTTTTGAAGTAAATTAGTATATAACTATATATTCTTAATGAAATCCAATTTTGTCTCCCTTTTTTACCAAATAAGTTAGTAGAAAATATAGAGTGTCGAAGTACTATCACAACATATTTTACAATGACTAAGATTCCAAGTTGTTAATGATAAGTAATAAAATAGAGTCCGTAACGAGAATTCATATAAGAATAAATAAGAACTTATCAAACTTAACAATTATAAACAATATTGTGTATGTAGCTAGTAATAGCGGTTCTCCCTCTTGTTCCTTTTGTTATCCTTAACTAAGACAAAATGAAAAGACAAAGAAAGCAACTAGTTTACTTTTTTTTTTTTTTTTTTTTGAGAATCAAGCAACTAGTTTACTTGATAGTATGAATCCAAAGGGATCATATACAGCATGACGTAGACTTGAGAAATTTCCTTTAGGGTGTCATGGTGAAGTCAGTGGCTAAATATAGTTGATTATCTCAACTATGTGACTTTCCTATCATTTTGCTTTCTAGTAAAATACGTCCTTGTTGACTCTACTTAAAAATAAAAAAATAAAAAAAAAAACTGTTTGCACCTAGCCTTTTCAGTAGTGGTACGTACCATTTCACATGTACAATAATCACTCACGCAAGAGTCACATCAACAAGCGGTGTTGATAGCCTTTTACGGTTTGACCAATTAATTTTCTGATTTCTCCCACCATTGCCAAGTTGTAATTCTGCTCTGTGTGCCATTTTTTCGCATTTGTAATTTTAGCTTGGATTTTTTTTGGTAACCATAACTGCAACTATAACTCTAAAAACCAACTACATAGCCTACCTACGTACCCAACTGCACAACTTAGTCTTACCTACAAGGAAGAAACAGCCATATTTGATTATTGAAAAAATGGTGAGAACAAACAAAACTATAACCTATTGACCTAATCACTATACATGAAATATAAAGAAGATACCCATTGTATAAAGAAGATACCACTTGTATTCTATTTAAACAACCCTTGCTAAAAGACAACACAGTTTAGGTTAACTCAAAGTAAAGACCTAACAGATTAGGTAAGTTTTCCAAATAACCCTATAAGAACATGTACGTAACTGAGTATAATATTTCTCCAAAATTTTAGAATTAGTTCATAAAATTTAATTTAAATAGGGGCTGGATTGGAGTTTACCACCGAGATTACATATTTAAATTTAGTTTTTTTTGTTTTTTTTAAGAGTTCATCTTCTTGCTAAACAAATTTGAACTTGTTAACAAGATACTTGATGAACTTATTATTTTTTTGTCCTTAGAAAAAAGTTATCATTTTTTTATTTATAGTAAACAACATGACTAAAATCGGTTATCTCATCACAAATCTATGAAAATAATTAATGAATAAATCATATTTCAAATTATATTATTTGAGTTAGTTAAAAAGAATAATTTCTAATTACAAATTTATAAAAATTAGGTTCACCAACGTTGTTTTGTTAAAAATTATATATAATTTTACAACGACATGGACTATTAGGTTATTGATAAATTACAAATAATAATTTGATATATATCTTATGGAATTATTAACAAGCGTACACAATCCAATATCAAGCTCATATAAGTATTTTTAATATATTAATACATATAAATATATATAATATTACCTATAGTCAAATTGAGCCTTACTTGCGTGGTGATATTTTTAATAGAAATATTTGTCTCTTGCACGTACTAAATTTTGAATCATTTGTAACTTTGAGGACTTAGTCTCATTGTTGGATTCACATTCTTTATATTGTTATCGTGTATGTCAAATTTTATATCAATTGAAGGATAAATAAGATACACACTTTTTTTTTGTATACACCATTCATATATCTACCTAATATTAAACATTAACATATGATATTGCCTTCTTTGATATGTAACAAGTTCAATTAGACCTGATGTAACATTTGTCAATGTTACACTGCTCAATAGCTTTCTCTTAAATATGTTTTTTCTTACAAGAGATAATTTGAACTCAACCCTTTGTACATGTGTGTTTGTGTGTGTGTGTGTGTAGAGATGACAATTTTGCCCTGTCTTGCTTGACCCGCCCCTCCCTGTTTCACCCCACGTAGGTTTTCCTACCCTGCAAAAGTGTTAGGGGCAGGAATGGGGCGAGATTTTAGCCCCACATCATGATATGAGGCAGGGATGGGTTTAAACTTTTTAACCCCCCGCCTCGCCCCATGTTGATAAGGGTTATAATTGTAAATTTTTCATACCCTAAACTCACACTATTTAAATAAATATATCAATATTAGCTTTTTTTATTCTATCCAACGTGGCTCTCTGTCTATCTTTTCTATCTAGTAAGGTTGGAAATAAGATACCAATTTTGGACTCTTGTGCATCGCTAACCTTTGATTTTAATATGTTTTCTTTTGTCTTTATTAGAAACAAATTTGTATACTATTGAATCATGATGGAAGAAAGTGGAAATTATTTTTGAAGAACTAAGAAATTTTTATTTTGTTATGTATAGGAGTTTGGATTATTTTGTTATGTGTTATACTATGAGATTTTTCTTTTTGTTGTGATATTATCTTGTTAAACACTTATATAATAATATTCAGTTTTTGCTAAAAATTAGATTGATTTTATGCGACAAATTTAGTTGTAATTTCAAGTATATTTTTATTAATGAAATAGATTTTATTAAAAAATTGTAGTAGTTGTGGGACAAATTAACAAGAAGTAAAATTTTACAGAGCGGGGCATGGAGCTTTGTGGGGCCCTAAGGGGTAGGCTAGGGATGGGGTAAAAAAAAATTTCCCGTCATGTGAGCAGGGAGGGAATAAAGCAAGACAAAACTATACGAGATAGGGATGAAGAGCCCATCCTTTGGCCCCACCACAGCTCACCCCATTGCCATCCCTATGTTTGTGTGTGTGTCTAAGAGAGAGAGAGAGAGAGAGAGAGAGAGAGAGACCCAAATTTTCTGAATTTGATCGAATTGAATTGTATGAGTATATGTTATGCAAATTAAAGTATGTACCTTTTATGTTTATTAGGTGAATCTTGGAAATGTATATAATTACGACAAACATCAAAATGTAATTGTACTAATTCTCTTAATTAAGGTATAAGTACAAATGTAATTTTTTTTTTAGGGGGTGAATGAAAAAAGTGTAGGATCATAAAGGTAAATCACATCCTACAGCTACTAGATAGGATATACCAGAGGTTTCTCTTTGGCTTGCAACCCGGTGCTAATAAGTACAAATGTAATTAAATAGTGGTTTTTGTGTATCTTTTTTCTCATACAAATGTGTTTGAATTTTTTTATTAGTTGTATTAATATCATATTACGTCCAAAAACTAAAATTTATAACTTGCCGAGGGTCAAGCGGGCTTTACCAATGAATGACATTTTTCAGTATTCATTTCTCTCGAGAAAGGAAGGGGGGGGGTGCTCGCCCCATTGCCATTCCTATGTTTGTGTGTGTGTCTAAGAGAGAGAGAGAGAGAGAGAGAGAGAGAGAGACCCAAATTTTCTGAATTTGATCGAATTGAATTGTATGAGTATATGTTATGCAAATTAATGTATGTACCTTTTATGTTTATTAGTTGAATCTTGGAAATGTATATAATTACGACAAACATCAAAATGTAATTGTACTAATTCCCTTAATTAAGGTATAAGTACAAATGTAATTTTTTTTTTCTTTTTTTGGGGGGTGAATGAAAAAAATGTAGGATCATAAAGGTAAATCACATCCTACAGCTACTAGATAGGATATGCCAGAGGTTTCTCTTTGGCTTGCAACCCGGTGCTAATAAGTACAAATGTAATTAAATAGTGGTTTTTGTGTATCTTTTTTCTCATACAAATGTGTTTGAATTTTTTATTAGTTGGATTAATATCATATTACGTCCAAAAACTAAAATTTATAACTTGCCGAGGGTCAAGCGGACTTTACCAATGAATGAAATTTTTCACTATTCATTTCTCTCGAGAAAGGAAGGGGGGAAAAAAAAAATATATATATATATATATACATATACGCATTAACTAAGATAGATTCAAGAGTTCTTGATAAGCGAGCCCATGCAGCAAATCTAGTTATTGTGGAAGTTCCTGTAGAGATTTCTTTGTTACAAACTTACAATTATTATTTTTGCTTCAATCTCGGACTTTATTCTGTCTCCACATGGATGAATGACATATTCCTTGCTTTGGATGAATTAGTTTAAACTAAGAATGATAAAATAATAAAGTTTGACTAGTATAGTGATTGAAACGATTCTTTTCTTCTAACCATCACATCTCTCAGATGGGTTAACTCTTAAAATGTGACCAAACCATATAATACAAATTAATTACTTCTAATTATGGCCCACATGATCTCACAACTCAATTACCACACTCCCTTATCCCCACCTAGCCCATGATTAAGCTTTCTTCTGATTTATTCAATATAAATGGATTAGGTAATTTAAATAAAAAAATTAAAGCAAGGAAATTAATATGGTTAATTTGACCTAACAATCCATGTACGCTACAAAAAGCATATTTAATATACCAAGCTACATATATGTTAGAAATAAACTCAAGTATAATATATATATATATATATAATACGTTAGGCTTAGTATAGTAATCCAAAATCACAATAACGCATGATATTACAAAACTACATTAATCCATGGTATTCTATCAAAACATGTTCATTATATTTTTTTTAATAATATCTTAATCTATTCTAACACCTTAGACATCGTGTAATTTCATATGAACAAAGTTTCTCTTCAAACTAGTTTGGAGAGAAATTCTACAAACTTTTCATATATTTTTATATTGAGTGTGAATTTTGAAAATTTAACCGTTAGATTGCATGTTATTATCATATTCTTCATGCATGTAAAATTTCTTGAAGATCAAAGATCAATTGCTATCTCATCAAACAAATGTTAAAATTTCAAATTTTTATTATCTAAAATTGTATATAAAATATAAGTTTATTAATCGAATAGTAAATAATATCCATTTTGAATGAAATTTGATATGCATGTTAAGAACATAAAAAACATGAAATTCAACGGTTAAATTTTCAAAATTCACAAAAAAAAAAAAAAAAAAGATATATGAGAAGTTTGAAAAGTTTCTCTCCAAACTAGTTTGGAGAGATTCTTTGTTCATTTCATATAATATTATCTCAAAACGGTATCTGTAAGACTAGAACTAAATTTTCTTATAAAAAAAAAATTAGCTTATTTAAATAAGCATAAGCTAATTATAAATTTTTCATACCCTAAACCCCTACTGTTTAAATAAACATATCAATATTAGTTTATTTTATTATACTCTACATGGCTTTCTATCTCTCTTTTCTATTTAGCAAGGTTGGAAATAAGGTACCAATTTTGGACTCTTGTGCATTGCTAACCTTTGATTTTTTAACGTTTTCTTTTGTCTTTATTAGAAACAAATTTGTATACTATTGAATCATGATGGAAGAAAGTGGAGATTATTTTTGAAAAAATAAGCAATTTTTGTTTTGTTATGTATTAGGAGTTGGAATAATTTGTTATGTGTTATACTATAACATTTTTCTTTTTGTTGTGATATTGTCTTGTTAAACAGTTGGATAATTTATTCAATTTTTACTAAACATTAGATTGATTTTATGGGATAAATTTAGTTGTAATTTCAAGTATATTTTATTAATGATACGAGTTTTATTAAATTGTAACAGTTATAGGACAAATTAACAAGAAGTAGAATTTTACGGAGTGGGGTGGGGCTTTGTGGGCCCAAGGGGTCCGAGGATGGGGTAAGAAAATTTTTCCTGTCATGCGGATAGGGCGAGAATAGAGCAAGACAAACTATACAAGGTAGGGATGAAAACCCATCCTTTGGCCCCGCCAATGCTTGCCCCATTGCCATCCCTATGTTTGTGTATGTGTCACAGAGAGAGAGAGAGAGAGAGAGAGAGAGAGAGAGAGAGAGAGAGAGAGAGAGAAGAGAGAGAGAGAGAGAGAGAGAGAGAGAGAGAGAGAGAGAGAGAGAGAGAGAGAGGCCCAAATTGTATGAATTTGATCGAATTGAATTGTATGAGTATATGTGTGCAAACGTATATACCTTTAATGTTTATTAGATGAATCTTGAGAATATATATATGATTACGACAAACTTCAAAATGTAATTGTACTCATTCTCTTAATTAAGGTATAAGTACAAATGTAAATTTTTGTTTTTATTTTTTTATTTTTTGGGTTGAATGAAAAAAAATGTAGGATCATGAAGGTAAATCATATCCTACTGAAGAGGATATATCACGGGATTCTCTTTGGCCTGCAACCTAGTGATAATAAGTACAAATGTAATTAATTAGTGGTTTTTGTATCTTTTTTTTCTCATACAAATGTGTTTGAAATTTTTTTATTAGTTGTATTAATATCATATTATGTCCAAAAACTAAATTTATAACTTACCGAGGATCAAGTGGACTTCACCAATGATGACATTTTTCACTATACATTTCTCTCAAGAAAGGAAGAAAAAAAAAAAAAAAAAAAAAAGAAAGAAAGAAAGAAAAAGTTTAGTTACAAAATTTTGTAACTTTAGGTTACCACTTTACTCAATATCTTTTTATTAGAGGTAAATTTTGACAAATTCAACATTGGATTACATCTTCTTCTTATATCCTCTATACTTGCAAAATTTCAAGAAAATTAAAGATCACTAGCTATGCCATCAATAAATTTTTTAAATTGTAAGTTTTTGTAATTTAAAATTATACATAAAATATAAATTTATAGATCATATAGTAAATAATATCCGATTGAAACAAAATTTGACATGTATATTAAGAGTGTAAAAAGAACATACAATTCAACAGTTAGATTTTCAAAATATGTAGTAATATTTATTTTATTAAGTGAGTTTGTAACCTTAAGTTATAGCCAATTTTATAATTAAATTTTATCCATTAAAAAATACACACATTAACAAAGATGGATTCAAGAGTTATTGATAAGGGAGCCCATGCAGCAAATCTAGTTATTGTGGAAGTTCCTGTAGAGATTTCTTTGTTAGAAACTTATAATTATTATTTTTGCTTCAATCTCTGATTTTATTCTGTCTCCACATGGATGAATGACATATTCCTTGCTTTGGATGAATTAGTTTAAACTAAGAAATGATAAAAAAAATAAAGTTTGACTAGCGATTGAAGCGATTCTTTTCTTCTAACCATCACATCTGCTCTCAGATGAGTTAACTCTTAAAATTAATGTGACCAAACCATATAATACAAATTAATTACTTCTAATCATGGCCCACATGATCTCACAACTCAATTACCACACTGCCTTGTCCCCACCTAGCCCATGATTTTCGCTTTCTTCTGATTTATTCAATGTAAATGGATTTGGTAATTTAATCATGCTTAATAAAATAAATATAAACAAAAAATTAAAGTAAGGAAATTAATACGGTTTGACCTAATGACCCATGTATACTACAAAAAGCATATTTAATTATTATACCAAGCTACATATGTTAGAAATAAACTCAAGAGTAATATATATATATATATATATATATATATAGGCTTAGTATAGTAATCCAAAATCACAGTAACGCATGATATTACAAAACCACATTAATCCATGTATTCTACTATACCATGTTCATTATTTTTTAATAATATCTTAATCTATTCAAACACCTTAAACATCATGTAATTTCCTATTATATTATCTCAAAACAATATCGGTAAGACTAGAACTAAATTTCACGGTATCTAATGAAACGGAGGATACATATTTTTGTATTTTAAAATTTTTACATAGACCCTCTAATTTGGTGACCTAATTTTAAGTTTTTGCTTTTAGTTTAACCTCATTTGAGTCAAACATAATTAATTGATTGTGAACAATCAAATACGAAATGGTATCCACATGAACCTTTAAAGTTTTAAATATAAATGATAGAAAATAACATGTGTTTAATTCATAAGTATAGGGCAAACTGATCAAGTTTTGCCTCCTCTAGTTAATTAGACAAAAGCAATATATTGATATATATTGGATAAATTACATTAAATCCTATAGTTTAGGGTTAAGAAATTAAATCCTAAAATTTTAAAAAGTAACAAATTAAACATTAAAACTAAGAATATATAACATTCCGATGTGTAAGCTTTTTGAATGATCACAACTTTGGTTTCTTACAAACTAAGGATGGCAATGTTTGACGCAAGTTGTGAACACAAAACCATTTTCTATAAGTTAGTGTTTAGTGTACTAGGTTCATGTTAAAGTTTGTGGACACGTTTTAACAGGATTGTTAAATAAGCCAATTTAGGGGAAAAAATTGCCAAATGCCCTTTTCAGGAAAAAATAGTAGCTCTTTGCCCATTTTCCCAAACTAATTAGGGAAATGCTCATCTTTTGAAACTCAATTTGTGATAAATTGAGTTAGGCCCTATAGTGACGTTTTCAGGACCTATAGTGGCATTTTGTAACCCAACCTCTATGAAATCGAGTTATAGGTAAAAGAAAAAAAAAAAAATTGCCTATAACTCGATTTCATGGAAGTTGAGTTATAAAACGCCTCTATAAGACCTTAAAACGTCACTATAGGTCCTTAAAAACGCTGCTATAAGGCTCTAGATTTTTTTTTTAAACTCAATTTATCACAAATCGAGTTATAAAAAAGAGGCATTTTCCTAATTAGTTTGAAAAATGAGGCAAAGAGCTGCTATTTTTGCCCGAAAAGGGCATTTGGCAATTTTGCCCGCCAATTTAGTGTTAACATGTCTAACTCCAACCAACCCAATTCATATAAATAAATGTCAATTTTATCTGAAACAAATTTGAATTCTAAATATAATTGAGAAATTAAAATAATTTTAATAGTTATATTGATAAAGTTTTCATTGAAACTTTAAAATTCATAACCTTTTTACCCAAAACAAAGAACAAAATAAAAATCTCTTTTTGCTTCTTTTTTTTGGTTTTTTTAAAGATGGTCTATTAAATGAATTGAAATGGGTTGTGTTATCTTGGATGGAGATTAAGTGCAATAGTTATCAACGGTTGAGATTGAGAGTTCAAAATGCAACTTATCTCAACCCTTGAATAAAAAAATTTATAAAGTAAAAGGTGAAAAGTTAAAAAGTAAAAAGTAAAAATTTATTGCGAGAGAAATGTGAGGAATTGCACCCCATGCAATACACTTGGTATTGCACAGGATCTTGATCCTATTGTGTCAATTTACTTAATAAATGTGTTAGGTCAAGAGGTTTTGACATGACTATTAAATGAGTTGGGTTAACTTAATACGACACGCACACGATTTGCTAATGCAAATTGTCACCCTTAAGTGTCCAAATTTACAAGTTAGACAAGTTAACAATGGAACTTGGGAAATCATGACTATCTTTATTTATTGACTACATCAAAATTACACAAAATTTCAGAAAGATAAACTTCTATTCCCTAGAATTTATCGACAAAACATTCATAACTCATTCTAATCCAAATTAATTTAACTCATAATAACTCAAACTAATATAGGAATCAATATAAATATCCTTAACATCATTTACACAATAATAATGATCAAAATAAGTTAGACTCATATCATCATGTCAGTGGTTTATATTGATGTCAGCAAAGAGCCACTACGATGAACCGATCAAACCATCATATTGATCGAAGTTGGTCTCAAATCAGACCAACTCTCTCTCTCTCTCTCTCTCGCCATAGCCGCCACACCGTCATTATACACAAATCTCAGCCATATATATCACAAATCCTCCAATAATCACAAAACCATAACAATAAATAAATAGATAAAACTAATGAAGATGAACACAACTACACATCATATAAAAGGCAACACATATATATCATTTTTCAGCAACCAAAAAAAAAAATATATATATATATATATATAAATGCAAAGAATTCCACTCTTTTTAATCTTGGATATTGAAGTTGTGTTTCTTTCTCATGATTTTCACGCTTTGTTATTTTTATTTTTAACAACAAAGAGAAGTAAGTTACGGAAGTATAATGGAGATAACTCAAGAGATAAGAGAGCAAAATGCATATCAAAAAATGAAATCGTCACAATCAAAATGAGTAAACGTGTGATTATTTCTAAGCTATAATGGATATCTCCGAAAATAAATAAGTAATATTATACTCCGTAATAAAAGAGTTACGTGAAAAAAAAATAAAAGAGCTTTNAAAGTAAATAAGTAATATATTATACTCGTAATAAAAGAGTTACGTGAAAAAAAAATAAAAGAGCTTTTTATTTAATTGATTATTACAACCAAATCACATTGCCCGAAGCACCAAAAAATTCCTAAGTGGTCAAGTTTTGCTGGCTCCACTAATATTGACCTAGCTACATTTTGAACATATACTAGAAATTCTCAATTGGCTAAGCCTTTTTTTTTTTTTTTTGGGTATAAATAATATATAATACTATAATAGTGAAATAGAGCATCATATTATTTTCAAAACTTTTCCTTATTGTCAAATTAGCTTCCAATATCATTTAGAAGCAAAAACATAATTTTATTAAGAAAAATTGGCTAGTCAGCCTGTAATACAATTTCTATGTCAGGTGGAGCTTTCTTCCTTCCACTTCCAGACCAAAATCTAAGAGATTTATGTTAACTTTAAGAATTATAAATAATGCTAATTGTTGTATATCCACTGAACGCACCAACCAAAATTCTATTGATTCAAAGCAATAAAAAATTAAGTATGTAGAGATATATACAGTTACCTATATGATAAAACTAAAAACTGTATACCTTTACTCAAAAGAAGTATGTAGAGACTTATTATAAATTTTGATTAAGTTATGTTTAGGTTTCTTTAAATAAATTCTAGTTTTCTCTACAAACTACTTGTTTTATCATTTGAGAGAGAGAGAGAGAGAGAGAGAGAGAGAGAGAGAGAGAGAGAGAGAGAGAGAGAGAGGAAAAAAAAACTGTTATTCTAAGAAAATCTCATCTCAAAAGCTAGGGTTAGTTGTTCTCGAGTTTCAAAAAACCAAATCCGTTGTGGATTGAGAATGCTGACAATTTCTAACCAAATTCAGAATTGTTGAGTACATGGGACACTCTTCAACAAAGATAACTGAGGTAGGCAAATAATGGCATGTATTCATTCATCTAGTGGACTTGTTGACAAGGCGACGATGGCCTAATGTCAACTATGGCCTCCATCATCGATAATAGAGATTGATCTACTGAGGCAAAGGTAGATCTAGTGAAAGGCGAGGGTTCAGTGGCGGCGGTTTGATTGGATTATTCAAAAGATAGGATAATAAGCTGGCTGTCACCTACCGGATACTCGATCTTTTTTACACTATTGGACTTGCTGCCAACCACTCGCTTGATTGAAATCAATCGTGACGCTTTAGGTCAGAACGAGTTAGTCGAGCAAATCAATTTCTTCGAGTTTGTGCTCATCACCCTTATTCAAAGTGGATGATATTATTGAGTTCCTTGTGATCTTATCAAGTAATTATTAATTTGCATGTTAATTAATTGTACACAATATTATTCAACTAGTCAAATTTTCAAAATAATTCCAAAAATAATACTATGGAAACTGTTTGATTTTTATTTTTATTGTTAAGTTTTCAATATATTGCAAAGGTTATTGACTAATAGTATAATAGTAAAATAGATATGTTAGACTTTTCTTAGGGCTTTTTTCATGTGCTACCACATGAGTTTTTGAAAGTTTTAACTTTGTTCATATATATATATATATATATAATATAGTCTTTTGACTTTCAATATTGTCAACTCGCTCTTATATTGTTACCTAAAGTTTTTTTGTTTTTTTGTTTTTTTTTTTTTGAGTAAACAATAATACTTACGAGAACACACATGAATATGGTAATACTAGTGTTTTAAACCGGGTTTATAATATATTACATAACCAGAATATAACTATAAAAGAGCCTAACCTTTGTGATTGTAGAAATCTAACATAATTTTTTTATTTGATTTTTATTACATATAAGGTAAAAGTAAAACCAATTAAATTTTAGTTATATATATACACACACACATATATATATATATATATATAAATAAAGTAACCTAACACTAAACAAATTATTACTAAATTATGTTTGGTATTTTCTAAATAAAATTACATATTTTCTACCAATCCAATATTGATTTGGAGTGATAATACATTAGTTGGAAACCAATTAGATTTCACTTATCAGAACTTTTATTGGAGAAAAATAACTTAACTCTAAACCAATTTTGACTAAATTTTGAATTATTGATATATTATATAAAAATGTATTTATCACAATACTTTCCCATCCCCTAGACAACATGGACGGCTCCAGTTGGAGCCCAAGGGGTTCGAACCCCCTGCTGGCCACAAAAAAAAGGAAAAAAAAAAAAATATATATATATATATATATACGGGTTGGGTTCAAGTTAAACTTGTTAACTCTAAGTAATGTTATACACCCAATAACTTGTATTAAAATTTATATTTTGAAANTAACTTGTTATAAAATTTATATTTTGAAAATCCAACCGTTGAATTACATGTTCTATATGTTCTTAACATGCATGCTAATTTTCATACCAATTGAATGTAATTTGGCATTTGATCCATAAACTCATCTTTTATGCATAATTTTAAACTACAAAAATTTGAATTTAAACAATTGATTGATGATATGGTTATTAATCTTTTATTACCTTGAAATTTTGCAAGCATGAAGAATATATGAAGATAATGTAATCTAATGGTAGATTTGTCAAAATTTGCATCAAATTAAAAAATATTTAGTGGTGTAACATTGCTTAAAATTACACTAGGTATAACTTGAACCCAACCTTATATATATATATATATATATTTATTTATTTATTTATTGACCTCCCTAAAATAAAATTTTGAACACCTTCGTCATGGATTTTTTTAAACCCAATTAAAATAAGATTGAATATGATTCTCTTAACAATATCCTAACATTTATCAAAAAAAAAAAAAAAACTCAATATCAAACCAATTTGATTTAAAATCTGGGAAAAAAAATGAATAAGTCCAATGGATTAATGGGAGATCAATGGATAAATGATTGCTTGACTTTGTACATTGAAAAATATGTAGCTAGTAGGATTGATAATGAAGAAATCATTTAACAATTTCAATATATAAAACATCATAAAAAGCAATTGTAAAACTTTATGTATTATTATTATTATTTTTGTTGGTTTTGTTTTTATGATGTCTTTTGTTTTTTTTTTTACTAAATATTTTTTGTGATATCAATATATTCAAGTTCTCTTTTATTTTAAATTTTGTATAATTTTTGTTTCTTATTGACCCCCTACAAAATAATCATGGAACTGCCACTGCTAGACAATTAAATTATCAATATATGTTTATGTGTTTGCACTAGTGCCATGAAAGGCATACAATCCAATAAAAAAAAATAAAATGAAAGGCATACAATTGCAGTATTATGATTATTATTCTGATCATATATCATGATATATATATTTTTTGCTAAAATATTATGATATGATTGAAATTGTATAGGGTAAAGTTTGTATCTAGTGCATTTTTATATTGGAAACTTGAATCTCGATTCTTGTTCCCTACAACTCACGCGATGGTAGTAATATTGCTTAATTTTTCCCATTGGAAGACTTTGGATTTAAATTCTTCTCTCTTACTTTTTATTTTATTTTAAATAAACTTGAATCTCGGTTCTTACCTCCTACACCTTACAAGCACTTATATTTGCAAAATGACCATCACATCAAGGTCGCATGATGGTAGTAATATATATTGCTTAATTTTTCCCATTGGAAGACTTTGGATTTAAATTCATCTCTCTTAACTTTTTTTTTCTTTTTTAAAATAAACTTCTCTCCCACCTGTTTTAAGAGAAAAATAAAATTAAAAAAATTGCAAATATGAATGCAGATATAAATAAATATGAGATGAGGTCGGCCATGGACTTTGTTTCTATTACATTTTATAATAACTAGCTAGTCAGTTTTTTAGGCACCGCAGATTATTAGCTTTATCGTTATTAACTCCCTAGTACTTCTTTGTATATATATAAATTATTAATTGGGATCATCACACTTCAATTTATCAATATTTATTCAGCTAACTATCATAATCAATTCCATTTCTATTTCCTTTATTAAGTTTTAATCAGATTTCTCACCTGGAGAGAGAGAGAGAGAGAGAGAGAGATGGTCAACAAGGCCGCTCAACAGTTCACAAAATGTTATATATTATAAATAAATAATAAGATGTAAATTAAATAATTATGCCTCGCAGTCCTCGCCAATGTTTTGTATACTACGGTTTGAATATATTAGAAAGTGTTGAAAATCGATTTTCATTCATTATAAAAATATAAATATAAATAAAAACCTATAAATAGTTTGGACTTTGAACAAAAAATTATGAGCCATGCATGTCAGTCCGTAACTTAAGATCTCATCTCATTTGTTCACATTAGTGGGCCACCTTTTTTAAAGTCAAACCTTCAAAAACGGTCGGCTGTTTACAAATTGAAGTCCCTATAACTCCATCTATTTTTGTCGTCCACCCAATATACGCCATGATTCATGTATTTCATCTAGTTAAAACCCCTTTGTATATGATATACATATATTTTTTTCTTATAAAAAGTGTAGGTTTATATATATTGATAATGATGTAGTTTACATTTTAAACCCATAATTTAAACATATTTTTTAAATTAAACTCCATGTTTCAAAAGTTTTAACCATTTTACATAACTATAATTATTAAATTTACAAATATATATAAATGAAATGTTGTCTTAGGCTTTTGCACGATTATTTCATTTTCAATTTATGAGACAATTTGTTACCGTGCACTATTGGAGAGAGTTTCGCACATATATATACTTAGATTAGAGTAGAGTAAAATTTATATTTTGTATTAAAGAAAAAAAAAAAAATCTTATGAGACATTCTAAAAATCTCATGTACTGATAATTTAGTGAATGAAATTTGGAATCTTCGAATTTATGGTTCGTCTAAAGTTTTTTGAACTCACCACTTGGATGTCTCCGAACAGACCCTTTTGATCCTTTAATGCATCTTAACTACGCAAAACACATAAATACCTTGTTCTGTGTTTTTTTTTTTTTTTTTTTAATAAAAATAATAAATGAATTTAATCAGTTCTAATGACATTTGAATATTTTTTTTTTTTTTTTTTTTTTTAATAAAAATAATAAATGAATTTAATCAGTTCTAATGACATTTGAATATTTGAGAAAAGGGTTAAAAAAAAAAAAAAACTATGTAAGAAAAAAAATATAGTAAGATGATTTTATATAGTTTCGTTTTAGAGAATTCCTTCTTACATAGTTGTCCTATAAATGAAGCCTATTAAATGATGTGCCATATAAGTAGTTAATTATAATTATAATTATGTATCAAAAATTATAATTATAATTATAATATTCTTCTCAAAAAAATTTAATTATTATTAAAAACTCAGAGGCCAGACATATTATGGAGTGCTAGTTATTAAGATTTTAAATTGCTCCTACATATGAGCAAAACTCATTTTATTTAAATTCTAGCTATATTCTTTGGCAAAAAAATAAAAATAAAAATAAATTCTGCCTATCTCATTCTATAGGTTTCAATGAGTTGGCTATTTGCATATTTATTACATACAATTATATATACATGGAAGAATATCTCTCCAACCAACAAAAATCTGTCACTGCCTTTATTGTAAATAACCTTAATTTTTTAGTATTTGGTAAGTAAATCAACCTTTTTATTTTCTGGGTAAGTAAATCACCTCATCCAGCCTGACTTGGTTTAATTGCAAAGAAATAAATTAAACAACCAGCTCATGTTGTGGGAAATTATGTTAATGTTAATTAAGTAATCCTTGGCAATAAAATCACATAAAGTTTCAAGTCAAACTTGTTAATGACATAAATTTTGTTCAACAACTACTCATTCAAGCACAGCCAATACTTTTCCCTAAAAAAAAACTGTACAGCCAATACTTTTTTGTGTCAGTTACAACTATCCATTTATGTTTATGAGCTATACATGTAGACTTTTGACTAATTGCTCTTATCTGATACGAGGGATTCAAATGAAATAAACCTAAACTCTTGGGGGGTAAAATGCAATATACAGTGTCAATGATTCAATGTACATACTTGCGTCCAATACAGATAGCGTAAACAAGTGGTAGTGAGAGAGTATTTAAGATTTATACAAAGTAGAAAGAAAACAAACAAACAAAAAAAAATACAATTTTGAAAATTTCCATGAGCTTTCCTTGTGGTTTCCATGTTTAACAGCTTGCAAAGGCACTCATTGTCCTTTGACTTTGATTTGTTCCTTATATAAAGAAGAATAGAGATTTCAATATTCAACACCACCATCGTCATATATAACCTAGCGATACCTACTGTTACCTGAACCTTTAACAAGATCCAACCATGGATGTTCCTCCAGATTTCCTATGCCCCATCTCCATGGAGCTCATGAAAGACCCTGTCACCATAGCCACAGGCCTCAGCTATGAAAGAAAGAACATTGAGAAATGGTTCTTCACTTACAAGAAGAAGACCTGCCCGGCTACCATGCAAAGCCTCAAGAATTTTGATGTCACTCCTAATCACAACCTCAAGAGGCTCATTCTTGCATGGCAAAATCAAAATAAAGCTTCTCAATCTTGTTCATCATCATCATCATCATCAAGCCCTTCTGTCAAGCATGATGACATGTTATCACTCCTCAAAACCATCGAGTCGTCGCCATTCAAGGTAAGTTCGTTGAAGAAACTCCGATCAATTATTGAAATTGGTGATGAGCTTATAAATACCGATTTTATTCTATCTAGTGGAGTCGAGGTACTAGTCCAAATAATTGTACAAATTCTTTATGAGAGCCATGATTTTGTTACGTTTAGAGCTTGTGAGGAGGCCTTAGGAGTGTTGCAACAACTCCCTCTATCGGAGGAAGAAAGAACCTTTGAATTGTTATCTAAACAAGAATCTATTAAGTCCATGGCAATCATGCTTCAAAGAGGCAGTGCTGAGGGCAGGCTATACACTATTACCATATTCCAAAAGATGTCAAAAAATAATTATGATTGGAACTTTGTTATTCAAGATCAAGGTATAGATTTCTTCAAGTCATTGTTAGAGCTTGTTTCCGATGAGATATGCACCAAGGCAAGTTCTCGTGCCTTAGATGTTCTAATAGACATTTTGGGAGGTTCAAAGAAAAGCCGGTTGAAAGCCATAGAAGCCGGCGCAGTTTGTGTCCTTATCGAGCTTCTTCCAGACTCAAATCGATCATCCAAATGTGAGAAAGTGTTGGTATTGTTAAAACTACTATGTGAATGTGCTGAAGGCAGGCAGGCCTTGGTTGAACATGGCATGGCCATAGCTGCAATCTCCAAGAAAATATTGCATGTCTCCAACACCACCACAAAGATTGCGGTGAAGATTTTGTGGCTGATTTGTAGCTTGCACTCAACTGAGAGAGTTTTGGAGGATATGTTGGTTTATGGATCCGTGAAGAAGCTTTTGGCATTGTTGCATATCGATGGCCGATCTTCAACAAAGGATAAAGTGTTGAAGCTGTTCAAGTTGCATGGGAATTTATGGAAGCGCTACCCTTGTTTTCCTTGTGAATTGAAGGAATATTTGGCATTAGTAGATGATTCTCGCTAAAGGTAAAAAATTAAAAGATTAAAAGATGAAAATTTTAGATGTAATATCTTCAATTATATATAATTTTCTCAAGAAAGTTTGAATTAGTAAAATATATACATTTGGAGTTATTAATTTCCCTTTCTATTGCGTATTTGGAGTGTGTGAATTTTGGTGCCGTACCACCGTTATGTTCCTGTTTTATTATCATAATGATCACCATGATTGTGCTTATTGCGCTTTACTTTTAATTACTTGGAAGTGTGTTTGATCTTGTAAGAGACACTTTACACCCAGACTTGTTTGTCCAAATAAATTTCTACTCTATTCTTGATCGATGAATTTAGTCTTCTAATTGCGCCATTTATTAAATTAATTTATATTCATATTATGGTGGTAGCATCAGGCATTGCCCCTCGGAAATAGAATAGCACAAGGTCTCACCATCTAATTACTTTGAATAGGTGAATTAAGCAAGTAAAATAATGGTTAGATTTACAAGAACCTTACAGCTCAGTTGGTTTGAATTTTTTTTTGGTGTGTTTTCAATAGAAATATTCAAAGTTCAAATTTCTCAATCTAATTATTGATGTGTGTGTGTATATATATATGCATATAAAAAGTTACTTTGAATAGGTGAATTAAACAAATAAAATAATTATTAGATTAACAAAACCCTTGCAGCTCAATTGGTTGATATATATATATATATTTATATTTTTGGTGTTTTTTCAATGGGAACATTCAGGATTCAAATTCTTCCACCACAATTATTGATGTGTGTGTATGTATGTATGTATATAATTAAAAAAGTTAATGACAAGTAAAATACTAGTTACCTTCTTCACTAGTCTCACAAAGTGCATATGCCACATGTACTAAGATGATAGGAGTAGATATTGCAAAATGTTATGTTTCTCACAGTTTTATTTTATTTTTTTAAATAATTCGAGTATGAATACATTCATTTCAATTCCCCATCAATTTTTTAATAATAAATAAGACTATTTTCAGAGAGAGTATGAAATTTATAATATATATGGAATATCTTGGAACTTATTTGAGTCAGGCTAGTTCTCAAGAATGCATACAATCAGCTGCAAATCACATTGTAATTGTATTACAATATCTGTTAGGAGTAGTTGAATACTAGATATCTTATTCTTTACTACTTGGCTTAGGTAACTGATCTACCCAAAAGCAGTTGAGCAATCGAAAAGCTAGTACTTGTAACAATATTATAGCAACTTAACATACTATGTACTTACTTTCCTCTCATCTTTTCATGCTACCTATCCAACAAAGGACGAAGAATACAATTATTTATCCTTTAATTTTTTTTTTTTATCTTTTATAATGAAACACAAAAAATTAACATTATCCTTCCTATTGGACCCTAAATCTTTTAGGCTAAATGCATGATAATGCTTGATCAATGACAACAAACCACACTAATATAAAAGAGATTAATTTAAAAAAAGTATTCCGCTCACAACATTTTTATAATATATAAAAGAAAGTGTTTTTCCTAATGTCCTGAAATGTAATTATAATTTATATTTCGGTTACATTTTGCCTTTCCCTCCAAGGATAAGAACCTATTACAAAGTCTGACTGAGATAAGTCAAAATCTGAGTTTGTCAGGTTTGAGCGTTTCGAGATTTGAATTGTCCATGCATATCTCAGCATTCAATTTTTATTATTATTCGTTTTTTTGTTGATTCTAATATTTAAAACAGTGCATGTCAACTGCATTGCAATTTGCAATTAATATATACGTGAGAAACGAGTTGGGCTTTGTTGGTTTCTTTTGGACCTTCAAATTGATATTCCTTTGGATGAAAGAAAATTGGAAATGAAAGTGGACTAATGAATTTGACACCAAGAGAGGAATTGCAAAAGCTGATTTGTTATGCTACTTTTTTTTTTATTTTTATCTATACTTTCATCTTTGTTAATTCTTTTTTTTTTTTTTTTTTTTTTTGACAAACAAAAAGGGGGTGGGGGCAATCATTGTGATTCACCTCCTAGGAGTGACTATAAGGGCATCCCTCGTTAGAAAATATTAAATTGAGCTATAACCTATATAAGGGCATTCCTCGTTAGAAAATATTAAATTGAGCCATAACCTGTAACTACTGTGGTTTGGGTGACCACAACCCTCACCCTAACACCTCGAAAGAGTTGGTAATTAGGGGCTCCTCAACAAAGATACCCACAATCCTCCCTAAGTGCTTGCTAGGGTTCGAATGAGGGACCTCAAAGTTGATTCATGGATCCCAACCACTAGGCCACCCCTTTTGGGGCTATTAGTTCTAATTATTATTATTATTATTATTAGTAGTACTTCACTTTTATGCCATTTAATTAATTCATGAATATATGCAAACAAAAAAGTAAGGGATTTTTATATATAACATGTGATGAGTATATGATTTTATCAAACTATTAATAAGTTTAAAATATCATTATTATCATGTACACAATATATAATTAAATTATTTACTTTAATGGAAATTTTTTACAAAGGACTATTTGTCCACACCTTATGTGTAAAGGATTAATTGTTTAAATTAAAAAAAAAAACCAAATTAAATTGACATTAACTTAAAAATCCAATGGTTGCATGTATTTGTAAAAATTCAAAAAAGTAAAATATATATTGAAGAAGTTATATAATGTTTTTAGTGTTCCACCTTAAAAAGTTTAGCTATATATTTTAATTCAGTCCTAAATTGGGTCAATTAGTTGGATACACTCAACCTTCCATAAGTTGTCTATAAAACAGGAAAGGTTGCCAAATATTGAAAGCGCCATATACATGATACTACTACCTCTGAGAAATTTTCCAACTCATTTCTTTTATTTCCATTTCACTAAAGAAAGAGGAAAAGAGTGAAAATATACGAAATTCTCATATTTTCCCACCAGACCGTATTCAATTGTTTTCTGGTTAGCTTACCTTGAATGAAAAACAATGTTTAAATGCGTATGGTTGTATGACTGTATCATTAGAGGGTAGTAGTTGGCCGGTCAAGTTGTCAACCTTCAAAATTCGAGTTGATAAAAACAACACGAGCAACCTGTGTTGTAAGTCTAGGGGTTAGATAGATCTTTCCAAAGTCCAAACTTCACTTAAATCATGCTAACAATTCTTTCTAAACAAATATCAAAGTCTCATTTCAACAAAAACAAACAAACAAAATAACAAATAACAAAGCCACGAAAGTTTCACATTTTTACTTAAATTAATTAGATAGTTCTAAGATTGTTGGCACTTCTTGGGGACAAAATTGCTAAATGCCTTTTTTGGGCAAACTAAGCAGCATTTTGCCATATTTTTCAAACTAATTAAGGAAATTCCCCTCTTTTGAAAATCGATTTTCTCAAAATCGAGTTACACCCTATAGCGGCGTGTGATTATTTCTAATCTATCTTAAACAAAAAAACCCTAATATGTTGCTTTCTTTATCAATGTATGATGATCACTTCAATTTTCAATTTTTGTGTTCTTTATTATCTTGTTTGGTCGCCAAGAAAAAAATGTACGTAGGAGGACAACAATAAAGAAAAAAAAGGTAGTAATTCAGTGTTTTGAAATATTGATACACTGTCATTGTTTGTTAAAATTCAATTTTCTTGGTAACCAAGGAGAATTCTGTCATTTTGAAACACTCGTTGTTAATTTTGAAACCAAAAGTTTGCAAGTTAAAGGCTTTCTTTATCAATGTATGATGATGTTGATCGCTTCAATTTTCAATTTTTGTGTTCTTTATCAGTTTGTTTAGCTGCCATGAAAAAAATGTGGGACGACAGCGATAGAAAAAAAAAGTTCGAATTTAGTCTTTTGAAATATTGATACTCTCATTGTTTGTTAAAATTCAATAATCTTAGCAACTAAGGAGAAATCTAACATTTTGAGACTCTCATTGTTTTGAAACCAAAAGTTTGCAAAGTAAACGCTTTCTTTATCAGTGTATGATATGATCACTTCAATTTAAAGATTTTTTCTTATTTTCATCATCAGCTTGTTTGGTTGCCAAGAAAAAATGTAGGGGGAGAAAATAAAAAGAATTTGAAGTCTTCAATATTGATAATCTCATTGTTTGATAATTGGTACAAAAAAAAAAATAAAAGACAGTGTTGGTGCCATTATCAAATAATTTTTGAGCTGAAGCAATTGACATTGCTGTTTGTATCTTAAACAGGTCTCCTACAAAGATAAGCATTCATCACTACACCAAAATAAGTCTATTACATCAAGTGTTAATACAACAAAATTAGTATAGTGGTATTAGACATAATATCACATCTAAAAATTAAAAGTCGTTGCAATAGTAACTTAAAAATAGTAAATTATTACATTAATAATAATTAGTTGTATTAATTTATAATTTTCAGTTGCAATAGAGATTTTAATACTATATTGAATTAAATTTTTTTTTTTGCAATAACTTAAATTGAAGAAATCAATTTTTTTAATTACTTAAATTGAAGAAATCATTGTAATAACTTGATACCAATTATATATTTTGCGATATATTATAATAGAAATTTCAAAGAGATGACTTATTGCAACAAATTTAACATTGCAAAAACTAAAATATCAATTATTTTACAATTTATTGCAATGACAAACATGAAGCTGCAATGAATATATTATTACAATGATCTAATTCCAATTATTTTGCAATATATTGTAAGAAAAAATATGAAAAAAATAACTATTATAACAAATATACCGTTGCAATAATTTGAACCCATATTATTTTTGTCAATTCTTTACAATCTATTGTAATAAAATTCATGAAATAATAGCCTATTGCTACAAAATATTCGAAGTAATAAATTTTTTATTGCAATAGAAAATATATTATTACATCAAAATTTTCATTAAAATATTGAAGGTTTATTGCAACAAAATTTTTTTGTAGCACAAACTTATTACCTCAAATTTTATTGCAACACTTTGTATAAACTATTACAATGACTTCAATGTTATTGCAACGATTTTTTTTGTTGTAATATTTAACATTGCAAAAACTAAAATATCAATTATTTTACAATCTATTGCAATAACAAACATGAAGCTGCAATGAATATATTATTACAATGATCTAATTCCAATTATTTTGCAATATATTGTAAGAAAAAATATGAAAAAAATAACTATTACAACAAATATACCGTTGCAATAATTTGAACCCATATTATTTTTGTCAATTCTTTACAATCTACTATAATAAAATTCATGAAATAATAGCCTATTGCTACAAAATATTCGAAGTAATAAATTATTTATTGCAATAGCAAATATATTATTACATCAAAATTTTCATTAAAATATTGAAGGTTTATTGCAACAAAAAATTTTTGTAGCACAAACTTATTACTTCAAATTTTATTGCAACACTTTGCATAAATTATTACAATGACTTTGATGTTATTGCAATGATTTTTTTTGTTGCAATAAACATTTTTTGTTGTAGTGAATGTTTTAAAAAGAAGATAGAATGTGAATTTGGGTCAGAACACATATAAGTTTCTGTAATTACTCCTAAAAAAAAAAATACTTTATTTAAACTTCAAAGAACGGAAAGAAACTTACCGTGACTCCTAGACAAGGGAATGATATCAAAGTTCGCTTCGCTTATGCTTATGCTTCCAGTAGCAGCACCGGTGTGTAGGAAAACAGCGGAGGTTTGGTTTGAAATACGCAACAAGGGCAGGAAGGAAGGACATCAGATCAGAGTAGTAATAGCAACATCAATGGTGACTTTTGGTGAAAATGACCTTGGAGGATTTTTTGATAAAGGCTGTAGGGTTAGTAAGGGAATCATGTTAATGTACATTACCAGCAATAGTGCAACTACAACCACCTCAGCAGTCAGAAACAACGGTAGCACGGGGTGTACCATTATAACAACCCAACAGTTGAGTTGGTCACAGTTTTGTCAATGGGAAAATATATATATATATATATATATATATATACATTTATAGTTAAACCTACTGATGTGCTTCATAACCCATTTTGGAACTCTTGAAAGTGGTGGTTGAAGTTCACCATCATGTCATGTGTCTTTTATTTATTACAAAAGACATGGTAATTGAAAATTTAAACATTTTATATTAAGATAATAATAAAAAATAATAATTACTTGCAAGTAAAAAACCTAAATTCAGGGAGTCTTTCATAGAGACTTCAAAATCTAGTCTTGAAATTTTCGTGCTTGTTCAACAAAATTTTAAATAGACCATTTAGAAAAAAGATTAATAAAAATATGTATTCCTTTACCACCCATGCACTCAAGCAAAAAGAAAGTGTTTTTTTTTTTTTTTACTTCAAGAATTTATTATTCAAAACATGTTCTAAATGTCCAAAAGATTAACAAAATAAAATTATGGCTGTCCAAAAGAGATTATAGGTGTCTTTGTTTTCGGTAGAAGCAAATGTAGGTGACTTTGACAAACAATAATTAATAATTAAAATATTATGATATTCAAATCTTGTAGTATTAATCCATGAAATGCATCAAACTCTAGTAGTAAATAGTTTCACAAAATTCTACACCAAAGGAATTCATTGAGTTTCGCCTGAATTGTATAATATCCATTTACATTTTAAATATTATACCTAAATGCAAACTATTGATCTAAGAAATTTAAAAGTTGTTAGATTGTCTAAGAAAAACTTTCCCTATAATGTAATAAAGAAAAACATGAGAGTACAATTAGTTGTAATTAGGGATCAAAATTAAAACCCACATTCATGATATATATTCTAAATACAATGAAATTTTAGTAATAAAATAATACAATTTAATTGAGTGTTGAAATCATTCAACTTAACACAAAAAAATATTTCATAAAAAACTTTCAGAGGTTTGTGTCATTTGTATTTTCTAAATGTCGATGCACTTTTTTGTTTCCTACAATGATTGACATTTTAATTGATTGGTGCCTCAAGAAATAGCATAATATGTACATATTGGCTATTTCTTTGGAGAAACTAAATCAAACATAAGATGGATCCAATTGTTCCCATGACTATTCTCTTGTTTTTCCTAACTTGTGTAGGACCATTTCTAACGCACATAGTTTGGAAATTATTTCGTCTTCCATGCCTTTTTTATTTTTTATTTTTTTTTATGTGCTTGGGTGTTACCTCCCAAGAAAGATTATTTTATTTTATTTTAAAAACCCCATGAAGACAATTATTTGAGTGAAACGCAGAGTCAAATTGACAATGTAGGATACTTTTTAATTAGCACTCTACTTCCTGGAACGTTCATGAATCATGAGCTTGTAATTGTTTGGTTTATTTGGTATTTATTTTTTTAAATAGAAGCTTGAAATTGATTTTGATTAGAAATTCCTTCTCAAAAAAAAAAAAAAAAGATTTTGATTAGAAATTTTTTTTTTGAGAAACCAGACCAAACAGCCTGGGCACTTTTATTCAAAACAAAATTAATGAACATCTCTAAACACAAAGGGAGCAATGTCTTCAGGTAAATCTTCAAGCCAAACCTGAAGCCCTGAACTAGAACTAGCTTTCTTAGCCAATGCATCAGCAACAGAGTTACATACACGGCTAGAATATGAAAAAACAACATATTGAAAATGTGATAATAGGGACCGAACGTCTTCAAGGATGTTCCCATAGCTGGCAAACTGACCCGAGCCATTCTGTAGTGCCTCAATGACAATAACAGAGTCCCCTTCAACCACCACTTGAGTCAAGCCAATCTCCAAGGCAAACTGAACTGCCCTCAGACAAGCCAAAGCCTCCAACTCCGCCACAGACTGCCTGAAAGGAACAAGCATGGTTAGCGCCCCAATCGGATCCCCCCTGCTGTCACGCGCAATCACACCCAAACCTGCCAGGTTCGAAGCTCGAGAAACCGCAGTATCAAAATTAATCTTGTAAATATTCGGTGCAGGGGGCCGCCATTTTTGAGCCACCTGAGGACGTGAAGAACTCTGTTCTTTCTCCCGTGCTTGAAGGAATTCCTGGAGAATACTACCGGCCTCTCTGCAAATGCTATCCACAGGTCGGACAGCTCTATTGAAGTGAATGGCATTGCGCCTATTCCATACGAGCCACCCAGCAATAGCAAAAATCTCCGCTTTGTAATCATCTTGACTCGGCAAAAATCTGGCCAACAACTCTCTGTAATTCATAGGCTGAACAGGGACATAATGATGGAACCATTCTAAAGACAACCAAACCGAAGCTATATCCTTGCATGTCCAAAGAGCATGAACGGTATCCTCAGAAAACTCTCCACACAAATCACAAG
>NW_027069639.1:1119390-1139441 GCF_002906115.3 Quercus suber
GCTTATGCTTATGCTTCCAGTAGCAGCACCGGTGTGTAGGAAAACAGCGGAGGTTTGGTTTGAAATACGCAACAAGGGCAGGAAGGAAGGACATCAGATCAGAGTAGTAATAGCAACATCAATGGTGACTTTTGGTGAAAATGACCTTGGAGGATTTTTTGATAAAGGCTGTAGGGTTAGTAAGGGAATCATGTTAATGTACATTACCAGCAATAGTGCAACTACAACCACCTCAGCAGTCAGAAACAACGGTAGCACGGGGTGTACCATTATAACAACCCAACAGTTGAGTTGGTCACAGTTTTGTCAATGGGAAAATATATATATATATATATACATTTATAGTTAAACCTACTGATGTGCTTCATAACCCATTTTGGAACTCTTGAAAGTGGTGGTTGAAGTTCACCATCATGTCATGTGTCTTTTATTTATTACAAAAGACATGGTAATTGAAAATTTAAACATTTTATATTAAGATAATAATAAAAAATAATAATTACTTGCAAGTAAAAAACCTAAATTCAGGGAGTCTTTCATAGAGACTTCAAAATCTAGTCTTGAAATTTTCGTGCTTGTTCAACAAAATTTTAAATAGACCATTTAGAAAAAAGATTAATAAAAATATGTATTCCTTTACCACCCATGCACTCAAGCAAAAAGAAAGTGTTTTTTTTTTTTTTTTTTTTTACTTCAAGAATTTATTATTCAAAACATGTTCTAAATGTCCAAAAGATTAACAAAATAAAATTATGGCTGTCCAAAAGAGATTATAGGTGTCTTTGTTTTCGGTAGAAGCAAATGTAGGTGACTTTGACAAACAATAATTAATAATTAAAATATTATGATATTCAAATCTTGTAGTATTAATCCATGAAATGCATCAAACTCTAGTAGTAAATAGTTTCACAAAATTCTACACCAAAGGAATTCATTGAGTTTCGCCTGAATTGTATAATATCCATTTACATTTTAAATATTATACCTAAATGCAAACTATTGATCTAAGAAATTTAAAAGTTGTTAGATTGTCTAAGAAAAACTTTCCCTATAATGTAATAAAGAAAAACACGAGAGTACAATTAGTTGTAATTAGGGATCAAAATTAAAACCCACATTCATGATATATATTCTAAATACAATGAAATTTTAGTAATAGAATAATACAATTTAATTGAGTGTTGAAATCATTCAACTTAACACAAAAAAATATTTCATAAAAAACTTTCAGAGGTTGTGTCATTTGTATTTTCTAAATGTCGATGCACTTTTTTGTTTCCTACAATGATTGACATTTTAATTGATTGGTGCCTCAAGAAATAGCATAATATGTACATATTGGCTATTTCTTTGGAGAAACTAAATCAAACATAAGATGGATCCAATTGTTCCATGACTATTCTCTTGTTTTTCCTAACTTGTGTAGGACCATTTCTAACGCACATAGTTTGGAAATTATTTCGTCTTCCATGCCTTTTTTTTTTTTTTTTTTTTTTTTATGTGCTTGGGTGTTACCTCCCAAGAAAGATTATTTATTTTATTTTAAAAACCCCATGAAGACAATTATTTGAGTGAAACGCAGAGTCAAATTGACAATGTAGGATACTTTTAATTAGCACTCTACTTCCTGGAACGTTCATGAATCATGAGCTTGTAATTGTTTGGTTTATTTGGTATTTATTTTTTTAAATAGAAGCTTGAAATTGATTTTGATTAGAAATTCCTTCTCAAAAAAAAAAAAAAAAAGATTTTGATTAGAAATTAATTGTAGACTGTCGATGTGGAGCTTAATATGTACAACTCTATGCTTCATACGAGCAAGGTAATTAAACCAATCACATGAAATTTATTTCTGGTTTGAAAATAAATATCCGGAGGTTTTGGGACAATAAATACATCATGGTCCATTAGCAAATTTTATTACTGATCTTTGTACTACTACTATAAGAAGTAAGAAGTAGAGAGAGAGAGAGAAACCAGTTACACTACATAGTATTACAGTTTTAAATCAAACCCCATTTATTTTATTTTAATAATATGGATAATATAGTTGGATCGGCTTAGAAACCCACTAAAGTTAAACTACATAGTAAGGAAGGAGTTGAATTTTGACTTATAAGTGCTATCTTAAGAGTTGGTTTACACTTATTCACTTATGCACTTATATATATATATATATATATATAAATACAGTTTAGAGAAAATCAAATTAGGTTCTAAATTGTATTTCAATTGGAGTCTAATTTTATGCCTTGTGTCCTATTTCATTTTTAAATTATTGTGTCAAGTGAATTATAGGGTGCAAAAATAAGAGAGTCCAAATCCAATTAAATTCCAATTAGAGTTTAATTTAGCACCACATATCCATTAATTTTTTAAAATTTTTGTGCAAAGTAAACATGTATATTATTGAGTGCAAAAACCAAAGAGTCTGATAAAATGAACCTTGAAAAAAACAATCATATGTACTCGACAAAAATCACCACATTAATAGTCTCACAAGGTGCCTGTGCATCTTCTAAGGATATGCTGATCAATAAGTTTTTCTTCCTCACCTACTCATAGAGCAATTCAATGGAGGTCATGCCAAATACTCACTAATATCTTATGAGTCATGTGAAAAAAGTTTTAGTTTTATTCTAATTTCACGTTAGATTGGACTTTTTACAGTAATGAATGAATTGCTTTTCTTCGTTGTTCTCCTCAAACAGTTAATAAAGCATGCCTTACAATAGTAAATAATTGAATACAAATATTTTAGCCTTTTGGGTTTTAGCTTTTTTTTTTTTTTTTTGGCTTCCAATAAGAAATGTTTCGCTTAGCTATGATTGTAATATTTCATAGCTAAGAAACTTACGAAAAAAAAAGTTTGAATATATTAACTCCTTTTTTAATATTTTAAGGAGCAAGTTGCATTTATCCTTATGCCCAAAGATAGAAATTGGGAGGAGCAAGTCGAATTTGAAATGTATGAAAAGATAAAGAACTAAAGATACTTTGGGTTTTTTTTTTTTTTTCCTTCATTTATTTCTTTCCTTTTCCCCTAAAATATTAAATTTTAATTGTCTTTTATCATAGTATAGCTTTTGTTACAGACTACAATCACTCCTTTTTTAATATTGTAAGGAGCAATTTGCATTTATCCTTATGCCCAAAGATAGAGATTGGAAGGAGCAAGTCGAATTTGAAATGTATGACAAGATAAAGAACTAAAGATACTTTTGGTTTTTTTTTTTTTTTTTCCTTTTTCTTTAAAATATTAAATTTTAAGTTTATCTTTTATCATAGTATAGCTTTGTTACAGACTTTCAGTATGTAATTTGAAATAATAATAAAAATATGCAAATGAAATGAGGTTTCGGGTTCACAAGTTCCATGCAAAAATGGTATCTGTGCTTCATTGGAAGTTTGCAAAATTTATTCTGACATTTTCCATTGGACGACAAATAAGTTTTGATGTGAGAATTATTTCAGGTTGCACTAAAGCTTCATTATGCTTTGATGATTTTGGATTGGTGGTAAATTAAAAGGCAAGTGTACGTAAATGCCTTCGTATCCAATCCTGGTACATAATTTTTGTAACATATTTCCCTCAAGGTTGGGATAAGACCTACTGCTTGAGATACCTAAATGATTTCATGAAATCCATTTCTTTGGTGACAACTGACAAAACATACAAGGTCGGCCCTTTTAGCCTCATCATTTATCTCTTCGATTATTTTTGTAAATATTTTGGCTGTTTTTCAAATTGGGTAATGGTTCAATCGTATAATTTTGGAAAAATCAATTTTTTTTTTTAGTTTCTCATGTGATAGTATTTGATTAGAAACGATTATGGCAATGGGGCAAGTTAACTGATTTAGGAGAGAAGGGAAAAAACATAAGAATATATATAGAGATACACCCACACGGCCCTAATGAAAAAAAAAAAAAAAATGAATACCAAAATAGCATTGAAATGACATGTTCATGTGTAGATTTGTTCTTTTTTTGTAGCTAGCCTTTGACACTATTGATTGTATTAGCAATTCGTAAATGGGTAATATTAATAGACAAATTATGACACTAAAAAACTGCGTCTTTGTGCTTTAGGGTTTTGTAACCAAGTGCTTCTTGATCTTCATTGTTGATGAAGTGAAGAACTTTGCAGCCAACATTCTTCTTTCTCAAGTTGGTGAGTGAGTCACGTACTAGGATTCGTGCAAAGGAGTTAGTCACGTATTGAGATCTGTGCAACATCAAAGGGTGACATTCATATATTAAAGAGTTCAGAGGTTCTGAAGTGGTAGAAGGTTTTTGCTGTGAGTTCATCTACAGGGATTGTAGAGTCTAGGGACAAAGGTTTTGTACTAGACTCTGAAACTTTTCTTTACTATAGTGAATTATTTTTTGAGAAGGTTTCCCCCCAAGTTTTTTACTGTGAAATTGGTTGGTTTCATTGGTTTTCCTGGGTCATCATATCTTGTCTTATTTATTTTTTCGCTGCATATTATTTTGACATGATATTAATGTTTGTTTATCTTAACAAGTTTTATTAATAATAAATCTAATTAACAACTTGGGTCTAAAACTTGTTAATTCTATCAACTGGGGTCTAAATTTCCCAACAAGTGGTATCAAAGTGGGTTCACTCTGATTGGATTAATTTCCTGAGTGTGATCCTTGACCCTTGTTGTCATGGATTGTGGACAATTTCTTTTGATTCCTCCTTTATTTGATGGAACTAATTATGCGTATTGGAAAGCTCGTATGAAAGTTTTTTTGCAGTCTCTAGGTGAACAGGTATGGCAAGCTGTTGAAGTTGGCTGGATTAAGCCAAAGGAAGCACCGGTGGATTGGGATGATGCAACAATCATTGCGGCAAATTTCAACAGTAGGGCCTTCAATGCTTTGTTTTATGGGGTAACCAATGAGGAATTCAAGAAAATATCATCCACGAAAGTGGCCAAGGAAACTTGGACCATTCTTGAGACCACCTATGAAGATACCAAAGAAGTAAAGACTGTGAAGTTTCAACAACTTACTAGTAGTTTTTAAGAAATAAGGATGGAGAAGGATGAGACTTTTGATGAGTTCTATGCTAAATTCAAGGATATTGTGAATTTTTCCTTCAACCTTGGAGAATGTATTGCAGAATCCAAAATTGTTAGGAAAATCCTTAGGTCCTTACTTGAAAGATACCATGCCAAGATCACTACCATTGAAGAAGCAAAGGACATTGATCAAATTCCTTAGACTGAGCTTGTAGGAAACCTTCAAACCTATGAGATGTGATTAGGCTCAATGGGAAAAGGTGGAAAGAGTAAAAACTTAGCTCTCAAAGGTATAGAAGAAGAGATTGAGGACTCTAAAGATGAAGATGAAAGTGAAGATGAGGATGAGGATCTAACTTTCATAACTGATGAGATTATCAAACTTCTTCAGTTTAGGAAAAAGGATAAGGGCAAACCTCTTAGGAAATTTAAATCCTTTAGGAAGGGCAGGAATGAGAAATCCCTCATCCAACGCTATAAGTGCAAAGGTTTTGGTCATATGAGGATAGAGTGTCTAAACTACCTCATGAAGGATGAAAGTTCAAAATGTGTGTAAAACACCTTTGAACGTTTAGACCCCCAATTACCAAAAAAAAAAAATCAATTCAAGCTTATTATCAAACAATTAACGTGCGGAACATTAATATAAGCCAAACACAGAATTGATAAACAATCTAAGCCAATTATAATCACATCCACAACAGAAAATAAAAGGCAAAGATAAAAGAAGAGAGATGCAAATACAAGGACAACACGCGATGTGTTATCGAAGAAGAAACTGAAGCCCTCGGCGTAAAACCTCTCCGCCACCCTCCAAGCGGTAAATAATTCACTAAAGAATGTACTTGGGATACATGAATAGTAGAAGACCACCAAGCTTAATCTACCCAGTGTACCTAAACCCTCAAAGCTTCTTGCTCCTACGAGGTTGCGCCGAATCTATTTCTTCTTTAACTTATCGAATTCCGCTACTAAATTATAGCATCAACCAATAGTCATTGGTCCCTTCTAAATTGCTTCTCTTAGCACGAAATGTACCTCCCATAGACGTGGGTGTGATGAGAAAAGGATTTGGTCAATGACCTCTCAAGGATGTATCAATGGAGAGGAAGAGAGTAGAGAAATTTGTAGAGTCTTTTAGTGAAGATTGGGGATGAGGTAATCTTGTTTTTCTCTAGGGTTTCTCCCACAAAATTCTCTCTGGAAGCTCTCTTGATTTCATGCGTATAAGAGTCAGTTTTTGCCAAACAGGGTAAGTTGGCGGCTCGACCTTGCGGTTTGTCCAAGTTGCGAGTTCAAGTCGCGAGGTAACGGTCTAGCTAGCTTGGGACTTTTGTCCTGTAGTGTGACAGCTGGCATGACTTTTCACCTTCTCACATGCTTCTCACATGCACAGCATTTGGCGGCTTGCAAGCTGCGAGTCAGTCGCGAGTCCTAATCGTGAATCTCTGCTTCTTTGCACAAGGATGAGCAATTCTTCACACTTTCTTCGCACACTACCCTTACAAGAATCCCACTTAAATACAGGGTTATTAAGTGCTAAATTACAAGCAAATTGGCACGAAATAAAGCCAACAAGATGGTTGATAAATTTCAACCTTACAATCTCCCCCTTTGGCTATTCAGTGACAAAACCCTAAAACAAACTCTAGATTTAACACGTGAGTTGGGAACAATTGAAAAACTCACTCACACCTAACTCTAGAATTTGTGAAGCTTTTGAACCATAATAACAAGAACCCCTAAAACACAACAACACAATAAGTTCATTGTATGTAGAAAACTTGTAATACATATGGAGCAAGCATAATGCGATCAAGCACAATGGGATAAAGCAATGGCAACACCAAAACAAGCAATCACTACATACAAGTGATCACAATGTTCATTCACACTTGGAATGAACATCCGGACATTCAAGTAGACAAACACAAGGCAAATCACTTGAATGACCAATACTCAACCAATGCACAGTACATGAAGTATGTGCATCTAGAAAAAATCTTACATGGGCACAAGAGTGACAGTACTTCGAAAGAAATGCGTAACATTTAGTTGGAAGTACTGATTTAACAAGGCACAAAGACTGCATAAAGCATGGTACAAATCACAAAGGCCCACAAGTGTAAAGAAACAACCCTAAAAGCTTACAAAAGCAACATGGGTACAAAAACAAAAATAGAAATCTTAAAAACCTACAAAGGTACCAAGTACAAACTAAACACATAAAACATTTTAAATAAACTACAAGTACTTAAAGTTTCTCCCCTTCAAAATGATGATAAGCTGTGATGCACTTGGAACATATATACCTATAACCTGAAACACTTGCACAAAATACATTAGACCCTCAAGGTAAAGCAAGTCATAAAAGGACAAGTATAACGTAACAAGTAAATTGTGATTAAGTAATCATGATGTGAACCATGTGAGCAACTAGATCAAACACCAAATACCAAAACAAAGTTTTCTTATTAGCTCAATGTCTTCTCCCCCTTGGTATATGCATCTCCCCTATGTAATATCTCTCCCCTTACAAATATGCACGAGAAATATAATTTCTCCCCCTAAGAATATGCACAAGGATCATATAGAAATGACAAAAACTCACTTTCTAATATACTCTCTAGAGTATACTTTCCCCCTTTTTGTCAGGAATAGACAAAGGGTCAAGGAGAAATGAAGGCAAAAGATGAAGATATGAACAATGATTATGATGCATGAGGAGTGCAAGATGAATGAGAAAATGAAACTCAAACCTAAGACATGACATGCTAGGATGAAGAAATAATGTATGAACCAATGCATGACAAGGGTAGCAAGGTGTGTGCAAGAGGTGGCAAAGTGTAATGCATGATTAATGCATGGAAAATGCACATGTGGGGCAAGGTGTGTTAAATAGACAACCAATGAACTAAACATGTCCCTAATAAGGAAACATGAGAAACCCCAAAGTTTGATACTCATTAGAGTCCAATCAAGCGAGAAAATGCCTAAAAGGCATTTTATCAAACAACTAACATGCACACTATGAACAACAATGAGAAACAATGCATGAACAATATGAAATCCACCCTCAATACATGTTCTTTTTGCCACAAAGGGCCAATATCCAAAGCAAATCATTAAAAGAAACCAATCCCATACAAAAATTTGACCAACAAATAATTTTTCCCAACCCTTATGATGAAAAACTCAACCAAAAGCACAAAACTCTCCAAAACATAGTCTAAGGATTAAAAACAATGAAAAGAGTTCATAATTACCTTAGAGATGTTAATGGAATGAAAAACCATCAAATTGATTGAGTTTTGATGTAAAAATATTGTAAGAGAGGTTTAAAAGAGGATGGGAGAGATTTAAAACAAGTTTCCCCCGAAAAAGCCCTTTAAAAAGCTATTTCTGGACATTTGGCGACTAGGCGAGTCGCTAACAAGTCGCCAGTGAGTCGTGAAACCATTCTGTGTGAACTCGTGACTAGGCTCGTGACTGGGCAAATCGCCAAAACTCGCGACTTGGTTTGGCTGGTTGCAAGTCACCAAATTAAGTTGCCAAAAATTTTAACACTTGTTTTTCAACCCAGAACATATTTAAACACTAAAAAATAATGTAAGCACTAAGCATGAACACAAAGAGTGATAAAAATCACTTCCAAAAACATATAAAATGATCAAAAATATTTTTGGATTGATCCATATAAAGATGAGCACACACATATCACATTTAAACAAGTATAATCGAACAAATGAATAAGGCATTCATTGAACATTAGGCATGTGTGTTGTGTGTGCATATCAAGTGTGGAATAGTCCATAGTCTAGAGTGAAGTTTCAATGATCAATTCGATCAAGTCATACACAACTAGTGTTAAGACAAGTGGTCTATCTCAATTATAGAAATGAACATATATGACCTCCCACAAGAAAATGATTACAAATCTTAGAAGCTTTTTATTTGGCTTCTAAATAAATCATAACATTTGATCCATTTTGAATCAATACATCTCATTTTGAGATCCATGCCTGAAATTTTTGATATTTCAATTTGATGAACAAGCCTTTGGCTTTTTGGGCATCTTACATTTTATTTTGGTCGCTTTCCCTTTTTCCTAGTCAAATACTAGTATGTGCGACAGGCTTTTGCAGCTCAATATCTCTTTTTATTTGGAAATTTACATTTGGTGAGATCTTTAAGCAGAAACAATAAAATAAAGAGTGGAAAGATATATAGGCACAAATCTATGCATGTTTCAAAATCAACAAGACTATTGACTAATTATTCATGACAAGCTTGAACATAGATTTACAACAATCACATAAAGATGTTAAGATTTTTCTCACAAAGATATAAGTGCATAAAGAACAAGCTAAGCTTGTAAATGTACAAAGCCAATTGTACAGAGATACAAGTCAAAACTCACATGTGATATATGCTCAAACATATACGATCAAACTTTTTGAATTTTTCATTTTTTATTTGATTTTGGATTTTTTACTCACACAAAATTGAAACATAAAAGTATGATAAAAAACAAAGCAATACATACAAATAAATGCAAGATGCACAAATGCATGAAGATATGACATCTAATGCATGAAGGGTCCTACAAAGATCGAAAGAATTAGATCAAAGACCAAAAGAGCAAAAGCTCAATCATAGGAACCCTTCCTCATCCAAATGGAACGATTGTTTGGAATGAGTGTCTCAAGAGAAGTGAGACAAAGGTTGGAAGAATGAGAACCGGATATGCATATAGTCAATGAGTTAAGAGCATTAAACATTTTCTTTAACAACATGCTATTTTCACTCAAAACCGGTTTACCCATTTTAGCACAACTTCCAAGAAGCTCAAGTTTCTCTTTTCTTTTGATTCTTTTAAAAGTATGAAACTTAGAGCATTGAGGTCTTAAATGACCAAATGCATCACAATGGTGACAAACAATGCGTTTAGGTCTACTAGGCTTTTTTGGAAGAGATCTAGCAACATGGTTTTGTTCTCTTCAACTTATAACATTGTGGTCTTATATGACCAATCACTTCACAGTGGTGGCAAGTTGGAACAAACTTAGATCTATACAAAGTCTTAGATTGAGACCAAAATGGAGACTTTGACTTCACAGCCTTTCTCTCTACCTTTTGGTTTCTTTTATGTGGAGAAATGTACACCGATTTGTCTTTAGAGGTAGAACACACATTAGGCACAAAATTGGGTACCACAACATGATTGCAACATATATTATCATCCTTTTTAGCAATAGATTCAACAATCAAACCCTTGGCATGTATCTTAAGAGATTTATTTTCACATTTTAACTCATCAACAAGTTTGTTAGTTAAAACAAGTTTAGCATCTAAGTCTATATTCAAACATTCAAACTCTTTTAGCTTTTCAAGAGAATTTTCAACAAGTTTCTTATATTTCTCAACCAATTTGTTGGATTCATTGAACTTAGCAATCAAATCATCATTTTCACAAAATAATTTGCTTAAATTCTTTTGAAACTTCTTAGCCTTTTTCTTCAAGAGTTTGTCATTTGGAATATCAACAACACCCAAAGATTCATGTAACATGGCATCACAATCATAAGGATTCACACTCATAGAGGCATTTTCACAAACACGTGACATGCTACATTTATCATTAACCAAATCATACAAAGAACAATCCATGGCAAATAAACCAAGGGGTCAAGGATCACACTTAGGTATTTAAATCATAACAAATGAACCTAGCTCTGATACCAAATGAAAGTTCAAAATGTGTGTAAAACACCTTTGAACATTCAGACCCCCAATTACAAAAAAAATCAATTCAAGCTTATTATCAAACAATTAACGTGTGGAACATGAACATAAATCAAACACAGAATTGATGAAGAATCTAAGCCAATTATAATCACATCCACACCATAAAATAAAAGGCAAAGATAAAAGAAGAGAGATGCAAACACAAGAACAACACGCGATGTGTTATCGAAGAGGAAACCGAAGCCCTCGGTGTAAAACCTCTCCGCCGCCCTCCAAGCGGTAAATAATCCACTAAAAAATGTAGTTGGGATACATGAATAGTAGAAGACCCTCCAAGCCTAATCTACCCAGTGTACCTAAGCCCTCCAAGTTTCTTGCTCCAACGAGATTGCGCTGAATCTATTGCTTCTTTAGCTTACCGGATTCTGCTACTAAATCATAGCATCAACTAATAGTCATTGGTCCCTTCCAAACTGCTTCCCTTAGCACCATATGTACCTTCTCACAAACGTGGGTGTGATGAGAAAAAGATTTGGTCAATGACCTTTCAGGGATGTATCAATAGAGAGGAAGAGAGTAGAAGAATTTGTAGAGTCTCTTAGTGAAGATTAGGGATAAGGAAATCTTGTTTTTCTCTAGAATTTCTCTCACAAAATTCTCTCTGGAAACTCTTTTGATTTCATGGGTATAAGGGTCCATATACAGTAGTGTGTGTTTGGAATATGAAGAGTCAGTTTTTTCCAAACAGGGTAAGTTGGCGGCTTGACCTCGCGGCTTGTCCAAGTCGTGAGGTAACGGCCTGGCCAGCCTGGGACTTTTGTTCTGTAGTGCGACAGTTGGCGTGACCTTTCACCTTCTCGTATGCTTCTCATGTGCACAGCATTTAGTAGCTTACAAGCCACAAGTCAGTCGCGAGTCCTAGCCGCGAATCTTTGCTTCTTTGCACAAGGATGAGCAATTCTTCACACTTTCTTCACACACTACCTGTACAAGAATCTCACATAAATACAGGGTTACTAAGTACTAAATTACAAGCAAATTGGCACGGAATAAAGGCAATAAGATGGTTGATAAATTTCAACCTTACAAAGGAAAAGACCAAGGAGTCAAAAGATAAAGTGTTGGTTGCTACTTAGAGTGATACTCAGGATGACTCTTCTGATGAGTTTGTGGATAAATGTTGTCATGTTATGGCCTTTGCTACCACAACCGATAAGGTGATTGTGGAGAGTGCTAGTGACAGTGAGGATTCTTCTGATGATGAAGTACCTAAGAAGATGACCCTTCAAGAAGCCTATGATAAGCTATGCACTAAATTCATAAAATCTGAAAAGACTTCTCATCTTTGCAAAAAAGAGTTTAATGAGGTAAAAACTTAAAAAGCTGATCTGTTAGTCAAACTAGATGAGACTACAAGGTTAGTTGAGACTCTTGTTGTGGAGAACGCCTTATTAGAAGAGAAGGTCAATAATCTTGAGGTTGAGCTTAGTCAAGCTAGAACTCAAATAGAAAGGATGTCTAGTGCAAAGCTTGATGTGGTATTGAGTGCTCAAAAGCCTAGTTCTGATAAGATTGGCTTAGGATATGTTGTTTCCTCCAGCCCTCCCTCTTCCACGGCTTCTGAATTAAAGACTGCCTTTATGCCCCAATTTGTTAGACCTCATGTTTGCCACCATTGTGGTGTTTCTGGACACATTTGCCCTAATTACTTTAAGTTGTATCCTTATAAGTAATTGTCCAAACGGTCACAGGTTTCCCTTTAAGGACCTACACCTTTGTTTGGAGAGTTATTAAAAGTCTTGAGCTTTTTAACTCAATTTCAGGATAATTCTAATTCTTCTATGTCCTTTAGTAGACATACTAGGACACATGCATTTTCATCTTCATGGCCAAAGACTCATGCTGTGTGGGTGAGAAAGGAGCCTAAGATTTAATTGTCTTTTTTTTTGTCCTCTGCTTTAATTCTTTCTATCTAAAGTATGACTCTCTTTGCTTAATTTCTTATCTGTTTTTCGAATCATGTTTTCATGCATCTGCATTTTTCTATCATGCCTTCATGCATATGCATACTTCTTTCATGCTTTCATGTTGTTTGTCTGTTTTTGTTTGGTTGTTTAGTTTTTTTATTTTGTTTTATTTTCAAAATAAAAAAAAAAAAAAAAAACTCTCTCTCTCTCTCTCTCTCTCTCTGGGTTTTGAATGAATAAATGACAAAATCTATTTATAATGGATGCCAAACATGACAAACAGATCGGATTGATTGAGTTTGAATTAATAAAAATGTCATCTTAAATGGGTTTTAAAAATTAGTCAGGTTAATCAGGTTATAGGACAAATCAGGTTCAGGTTGACCTATTTTCTCAAATGAAAAAAATAACAAAATAAATAAACATGCATTCATCACTTCTTAACATATAAATATAATAGTATTAGTGTAGTGAGCATAAGCTTCTTTCTTCAAAGAAGCCAATTTGGCCTCAGATGCCCCAAGATTTTTGTTGTTCACTTGTGTTTTATTTGTTATCATATATATAGACACAATAAGTGATTGTGTTGATAATTAAATTTAACTATATGGTTGTGTTTATAAATGCAATAAAAAGTAATTTTTTTAAATAATAATTAAATTCAACTATGTAGTTCATTGGTCAATACAATCACATAGATGAATATATATATATATATATATAAAGCTAAAACTAAGAGAAAATCTAATTAAATTCCAAAATTGAAGCCTAATTTGTGTCATGTGTTAAATTATTATTATTTTTTTTAAATTTTGGTACAAGTAATTATCATTCAATACAACAATCAAGAGTTTTGTTAGTTTTTATATTAAATGTGACACCACTTTCAATAATAATTCTATAGCATATTAAAATTTTAGTTTCAACTAGACAACTCTTTTTTTTTTTCTTTAAGAATCTTATTATTTGAAAGAGTAATATTATTTTGAATCTAAATTGAATAAGATAATGTAACTATAAAATCTTTCTAAAACTATAATTAACAAAAACTTAAATCATAATTTATTTCATCACAATAATAAAAATAACAGTAAGAAGTAAAATAATATTTTCTTTCCTAGAATAAAATACAAAAGCATAAACAATTTGCATTTTCTATTAAAGAATATTCTTAATTACAAGGCTTTTTTAACGATTAGCAATTTGTATTTCATAATTCCCTGATTTTATCTTTGAAACTAATCAATTTCCCCTTTTATGTTTGAAAAATGAGCAAATACTCATAATCTGTAATTTTTATAGCTAAATCCAACAGAATGACAATAATTTTAAATACAATCCAATAAAGGCAAAAACACCATTTTGGTCCATATATTTTGAAGTCACAGTCAATTTGGTCTCTATATTTTGATATCGATCAATTTGGTCCCTATTGTTGTAAACTTATAGTTAATTTGGTCTTTACAATCAACTCACTAATGGAAAATGTTTATGTGGCAAAAGGTTTGTACATTTGGCATATTTAATATAAAAAAATTGGATCAGATACTAATGTGTCTAAGTTTAAGTGGCCATGTCAGTGCTTAGGTGGCAAAAAAAGCCACAATTGAAATCTTCTAGCCTTTTTTATAGCAAAGAGGAGCAATATCATAGAAAAGTTCAAAGCAAACTATCATTGCTATGTCAACTATGGAAGCTAAATTTGTAGCATGCTTTGAGGTCATAGTTCATGGATTATGGTTGCAGAATTTTATCTCAGGACTTGGAATTGTTAAATCAATTTTCAGGCCATTAAGAATTTATTGTGATAATTCTGCAGCTGTGTTTTTCTCTAAAAATGATAAGTATTCTAATGATGTGAAACACAAGATGAATTGGGCGATAATAATTTTCAAGAGTAATTTTTCAATTACTTTTTTTTTTGGAGACAGTGCCATAAAAGACACTTAATATTTATAGCAAAGTAAGGAAAGGTTTCTCTCTCTTGATCCTTTTTTTTTTTAATTGCTCAGTATATGTGATGGGGTAGCTAAACGCCTCTTTAATAGCTAAACGCCTCTTAACAATTTTGGATTCTGTTATAGATTCTCCAAAGTTGAAAGCAGAATTCACAATATTTTTGAGTTTAGCATAGAACTCATCAAATGTCTCATCCTCCTCCATCCTAATTTCTTCAAAACTACTAGTGAGTCTTTGAACCTTCACAGTCTTTACTACCTTGGTACCTTCATAGGTGGTCTCAAGAATGATCCATGCTTTCTTGGCAACTTCTGTAGATGATATTTTCTTGAATTCCTCATTGGTCACCCCATAAAACAATGCATTCAAGGCCCTAATGTTGAAATTTTCCGCTTTGATTGTTTCTTCATCCCAATCCACTGGTGCTTCTTTAGGCTTAATCTAGCCAACTTCAACAGCTTGCTATACTTGTTCACCTAGAGCCTACAAAAAGACTTTAATATGAATTTTCCAGTACGCATAATTAATTCCATCAAATAAAGGAGGAATCGAAAAAGATTATCCACGATCCATGACAACGGGGGTCAAGGATCACACTCAAAAAATTAATCCAATCAGAGTGTACCTTATCCTGGGCCAAAAATGTATTGACCCCTTGTGATTAATTAATTGATTAATTAGCCAAGTTTATTAATTAATCAAATTAACATGCAAAGCACATTGTAGCACTAACAAATCACCAATAAACTAAGTATGCAGTGGAAAATAAATTGACACAGTGATTTGTTCACGAATGGGGAAAATCAACAAGGCAAAAACCCCACTAGGGAATTTTATAGTCACCACTCCCGAGAATCCACTATTATCATAACAAGTGGTTATAAGTAAAGGAATCCCAGTACTTTATACCAACCTACAGTTGAACCCTTACCCCAATATCCAATTGGACTTGTTTTATAGTGACAATCTCTCCTTTTGATGCACAGCTCCCAGTACGTGACTAACCAATTGCGCGTATCCTAGTACGCGACTTTAATCACCAACTAGAGAAGGTTGTAGGCTGTAAAGTTCTTCAGTTCATCCAGATGATAAAGATCAAGAAGATGCTTGGTCACAAAACCCTACGGTGCACAAACACAACAACTTCTTCACAAGAATGATGAACTAAGGCAAATTTTGTCTATGGTCACAATTTGCTTGAACAAACTTTGCTCAACACTTGTGCAACTTGTGTACACTTTGAAAGCTCTAAAAATAATCCTTTTATATGTCTAGGGTTGTGAGAAAAGAAAACCCAAACACATAATCATGGATTAGAGTTAAAAGAAAACTGAAATTCTATTTTTCATAAACCTCGACAGATAGCCATCTATTGAGCAACTATCGAGCCACAGGCTTAGAACAGCTCTTCAAACTCAATAGATGCTAGCTGTCGAGCTAACTGTCGAGCTTTAATGAACTTGCACTTTTTAGCTTAATTCTTGGATAGACTTGCATGACTTTAATACTTGATCTGGGAACAAAGTTTCTTGAAGTATTAAACACATCATAGATCTACCCAAATATAAGTAAAGTGCGTTTTGTCAAATGATTAGCCAATTACATAAAATAGTAACATATGTTCCTAACAAGTGAATCACATATGTCCTAACAGTATCAACGGTTTAGGCATGCAAATTATAAACACGTGGCCAAAGTCTCAAAGCTTAAAGCAGTGGTTGGTTTGCCAAAGTTTGAAAAAATTTAGAAGAATGTTTGTGATCCATGTCAATTGGGAAAACAAACAAAGTCAACCCATCCTAAAGTAAATGTAGTTGCTACTTCTTGCCCTTTGGAGTTACTTTATGTGGATCTAATGAGTCCAACGAGAACGGAAAGCATGAGTGGAAAATGTTACATCATGGTGGTGGTTGATGATTTCTCAAGGTAATCTCGGGTGAAATTTCTAAAAGAAAAGTCAGAGGCATGCAACAAGACGGAAAGGTTATGCAAGAGGCTCCAAAATGAAAAGGGAGTTCTCATAGTCAAAATCAGAAGTGACCATGGAAGGAGTTTGAAAATGCAAAATTTGAGGTGTTTTGCAATGAGCACAATATCAAAAAGGAATTCTCAGCCCCAAAGACTCCATAACAGAATGGAGTTGTTGAAAGAAAGAATCAGGTGATCCAAGAGATGGCGAGAGTGATGCTTTTCAACAAAAAGCTTCCACAAAAGTTTTGGGCTGAAGTGGTAAATACTTCATGTCACATTGGGAATAGGATTTTCTTCTGAGCAGGAACAAAGAAGACATCATATGAAATTTAGAGAGAAAAGAAGCCGAAGGTGAAATACTTCCTAGTTTTTGGAAGCAAGTGCTAAATTCTCAATGATAGGGAGAATCTTGGGAAATTTGATGCTAAGAGTGATGAAGAAATCTTCCTAGGATACTCCACAAATAGCCGAGCATATAAAGTGTACAATAAGCGCACTTAGATGGTGATGGAATTGATAAATGTGGTCATAGATGACACCATCTCAGAAAGGGCATTGATGAGGATGGTGAAGGACCAAACTTTAAGAAGAACGAAGGTGATGACAATATGTCTCCAAGTGAGGATGGTGAGAGAGAATCACCGGAAAAAGAGTCTACACCTCCTATATAAAGAAGGGAGACTAGATCAACACAAGGATCTTCAAGCCCTCTCACCCCTTCGAAAGTACAACCTCCAATCTTGCATAATAGGGAACGCTCAACTTTCAAGAAACCGTCATCAAGAGTAACTCTCTATAATCCCATAAGTAACATAATTGGTGAGTTAGATAAGGGACTTCGTTTGAGAAAAGGACTAGGCTGTAGTGTGAATCATGTGACATACAATTGTTATCTTGCTCAATTTGAACCCAAAAAAGGTTGAAAAAGCTTTGAAAGATAAGAATTGGTAGAGTCCATGCATCAAGAGTTGCACCAATTTGTTAGAAATGATGTGTGGGAGTTAGTACTAAGGCCCAAGGATACACATGTAATCAGCACAAAGTGGATCTTCAAGAGCAAGACCAATAAAGATGGTGAAGTTATCCTAAACAAGTCTAGATTGGTGGCTCAAGGATATACTCAGGTTGAAGGTGATGGTGGATAAAATAGTCTGGTTGAACACTTCGGCTTCGGTGGGCTACGGCGTTTGCAGAGGCCTGTAAAAGAAGAAAAAAAATCAAAGGATGACCGGGGTGGACCGGCCAAATATCCTCCGATGGTGAAGTTAGTGTCTTCCCTTGTATGGAGTTCTAACTGTATTGTGAGTAAAGATCTCAGAATATCATACCTTTACATAGTTCGGACCGGTCCTTATATAGGGTACTTTAGGGCGGTTATTGGTTCAATAACTTCCCCCAGATTTGTGGAATCCAGACATAACTTCTTCAACGGCTATAGAAATCATAACCATTGCTGGAAGTTACATACTTGGGAGAAATTGACGGCGATGAATACGGGTTGATTAACCGCTTCAGAATCTGCTAAGTATCGTGTGGTCGTCCATGTGCAATGCTTATGGACGACCCTTTGTCATGCTGTTCTTTGGTCGTCCATGCGATTCATCCGTGGACGACCTTTTTGACTTGATTACGGGGTCTACCCAATTAGTCGACCTCTCAGGGAAGAGAGGTCTGGACGAATAGGAGATGGCCTAGTTGCTTGGCAAACTGCATGTCATGGACGACCCTTCTGGACGAACCACAGGTGCCATTTTTCGCTATCCCCATCAGTTGCCCTTTGTCCAGGGCGTCGTCCAGGGATATTATTGGGATTTTATGCCTTTGATACAGCCACGTGTCATGGTTTAACTCGTAGAGGAATTAAATCGATTACATTTTTCCACGCGATTGCCATGTGTCGTTTCCTTAGTGGATGGTGTCGCTTCGCTGACCCTATTCCTGGGCCTATAAATAGGTATATTCTCTTTCTTGCCCCCTCACCTTTCTCAAAAACTTCCTTCTGCTATCTCGTCCGAGACTCTCGTCTAGCATTCGTCTTAGTTCTCAGGTACTTCCTCTTCCTTTAGGTTTTCGTTTTGATCTTTATTTTAGTTATGTCTTCATCTAGTAGCATGGAGAGAGAGATGGACGAATATCAGGACGTCTCGTCTGGAAGTTACGAGAGTGGTGAGGGTAGCACTAGCTTTAGTAGTAGTTCCTCGGACGAGCAGTATTCGTCGGGGTCCCTGGCGTTTCCCTAGAAGAATTTCAGGAAATGCAACGCAGGATGGCCTCTGGAACTGGGGCTAGCTCGTCCAGCGCCACCCAGCCCTTCTCAGGACGAGGAGGAGGAAGAGGAAAATATTATATATAGCTGTGCACCTGAGGTAGTGTCCATCTTAGACGCTCCTAAGTTAAAAACATTAGTAAATAGATACCAAATTCCTATCGAATTTGGACCTCGTCTACCCAGGGAAGGAGAGTGGTGTTGTTCACCTTCTTCTGGTCTGGGGGTATACTCGTCTTATCTTTTAGCTGGTCTTAGGTTTCCCCTAAATTCATTTTGTAGAGGTCTCCTTCATAGGCTAGGTATTGGTCCTAACCAGCTTAATCCAACGGTTGGAGGACGATAGTTGCCATGCAAGTGTTATGGCGTGAGGCACTGGAAGGGGATCGTCCTATAACAGTGGACGAGTTCCTTTACTGTTATAAGCCCTCAGAAATAAAACAATCAGCTGGTTTTTACCAGTTTTCGTCCAGAGGCTCTCAGTAAGTTTAATAAAGGGCCGTAGCTCGTCTGATAGGCTCTGGAAACAAGAATTTTTTATCATTTCTGGAAACTGGGTGGGGACCCAACAGAAGTTATTAATGCCCCTTCCCTCCTTTACCAGCCCCATAGGTCGTCTTCGTCCTGAGGGTATGTTTTCTTTCCATGTTACTTCACTTCTTACACTTTTTCCAACTATCAATCGTCTAACCACCTTTCTTTTATTGGTGCAGCTGTTACTCGTCCACGTTTGGACAGGTTTTATTTGGATCGTATTGACCAAGTACGTGCCTTCCCTAGAAGGACTTTCCACGACTTAGTCACTTTCAGTAGTTTGGCTACGTAGGGACTTGGCCCAGAACCTACCCCTGAAATTTAAGTCACGAGGAGACCACTCGACGAAGTAAGTATCGTCTGCTCCACAATACTTATTTCTATTCTCTTTTTTTTTTTTAACTAATTTTCCTCGTCATAGGAATAATGACAATGAGAGAAAATAAGGACAAAACAGTAACTAGTGGGGACGAGGGCGCTCCGCGCCTCCTGTCGTCCAGAAGAGTGCCGTCCAGGCTGGGAAGAGGAAGTCTAAGATTTCGAGTGCTGTGGACCTAGAGAACCTTCCCAGTC
>NW_027069639.1:1145017-1155639 GCF_002906115.3 Quercus suber
TCAGACTAGTGAGCCTTTTTTTTTTTTTTAGTCAAACCTAGGAAGGAAAATAACATAATTTACAACCACTTTGACGTGATATTTCTTCAGTCGATCCATGTTGGTTGGCTTAATAAAAGGGTTTGCATCTAAGTCCATTAATGTTACTGCTCCCCTAGAGTATATCTGCTTTATAATGTATAGGTCTGCCCAATTTTGCTTGAACTTCCCATTTGCATCTTGAACCAGGGCTCATATTTCTTTCAACACTAAGTCTCCCAACTTCAAATCTCTGGTTCTTACTTTTTTGTCAAAAGCTTTCCTAAGCCTTGTCTAGTAACCTTGAATATGATACAAGGCTTTGAGTCTTTTCTCATCTAGCATGCACAACTAATCATATCTGCTTTGTAACCAATTTGCTTTAGGGATTTCACTTTCCAATACTATCCTTAATGAACGAACACCCATCTCAATAAGGAGGATTGCCTCCATCCCATACACCAATGAGTAAGGAGTGGCCCCTGTGGAAGATCGAATTGATGTTCTGTACCCCTAAAAGTGTATAGGGCAATTGTAGGTGCCAGTCCTTGTAATTCTTTATACTCTTCTTCAAGATTCGCCCTATATTTTTATTAGCATCCTCAACTGCTCCATTAGTCTGAGGATTGTAAGGTGAAGACCTGTGGTGTTGAATGTTGAACTGTTGTAGTAGCTTCTCTGTTTCTCCTTTAAAGTTCAACCCATTGTCTAAGATAATTTCATGTGGTACCCCGTATCTGCAAATGATATTGGTCTGAATGAACTGAGCGACTTTCTTTGAATTCAGGACCTTGTATGAGGCAGCTTCTACCCATTTAGTAAAGTAGTCAATGGCTACAAGTATGAATTCATGGCCATTGGTTGCTTTTAGGTGAATCTTCCCAATAATGTCTATTCCCTTTCTAGAGAATGTCCAGGGTGATGTCGTAGTATGCAGTGGCATAGGTGGCATATGCTTCAGATCTCCATGGACTTGGAATTGATGGCATTTTTGAACATAAGCCACACAATTGGCTTCCGTAGTAGTCCAGTAGTAACCTTGTCTCATTATCTTCCTTAACAACATGTGTGCATTCATATGTGGCCCATAGCTTGACTCATGAAACTCTTCAATTATTTACTATGCTTCTTTAGTAGTTACACAAAGGAGATGAATTTCATCACATGATCTTCTATAGAGCCTTTCACCATAAATAATGTAATTAGGGGATAGCCTCTAGATGGTTAATTGATCATTCTTATCTACAGATGGTGGGTATGTCCCATCCTTGAGATATTGTAGGATGTCCAAATACCATTCACCTTCCCCACACTTTTCCTCATCTTCTTTTATTGTCATGCAGCAAGCTGGTTCTTCTTTTTGTTCCAACACTATTGGTCTAGCTTCATCTTCTTTTGGCCTCTCCATCATGGATGCCATTGTTGCTAAAGCATCTACAATTTGATTTTGCATCCTTGGCACATACTGATATTGGATCTTATTGAACTTTGATGCCCACTTCTGGAGACATTGATGATAAGGAATCAACCTTTCTTCTTTGATCTTCCATTTATTCTAAATCTGAGAAATTATTAAGGCTGATTCTTCATATACCTCCAATTCTTTCACTCCTAGGTCTAAGGCTGCTTGTAGGCCTATAATGCAAGCTTCATAATTTGTGGCGTTGTTGGTTGCAGGGAAATTGAGTCTGCCAAAAAATGGAATGTGTGCCCTTTTGGAGAAATTAAGAGAACTTCAATTCCACTTTTATTTTGATTTGTTACTCCATCAAAATACATCTTCCATGATTCTACTTCAATCCCCACAATGTCTTCATCCGAAAAGTCTCCTTAGATCTCTTCAGTTTCTTCTAGTGAACAATAGGCTAAATGATTGGCAATTGCTGTCCCCTTCATAGATTTCTGAGTCATATACTTAATATAAAATTCTAATAGAAACAAAACCCATTTAGCGGTCTTTCCATCTTGCATAGGTTTTTCTATTAAGTACTTTAAAGGATCCATTCTAGTAATCAACAAAACATTGTAAGCAAGCATATAATGTCTAAGTCTACGAGTTGCCCATACAAGTGCTACACATGTCTTCTCTAATGGTGAATACTTCTCTTCATAAGGCAACATCTTCTTGCTGATGTAGTAAATTGCATTATCCTTTCTAGTCTCCTCTAGGTATTGAGCAAGTAAAGCCCCCATTGTTGTATCCGTAGTGGTAAGATACAACAACAATGGCTTTTTAGGAACTGGTGGGACAAGTATTGGTGGCTTCGTCAGATAGTTCTTGATCTTCTCAAAGGCATCTTGGCACTATTCATTCCACACTGTTGGGACCTCCTTCGTGAGCGATTAGAAGATTGGTTCACATGTCATGGTGAGTTGAGCTATAAACCTGCTGATGTACTGTATCCTCCCCATAAATCCTTAGATCTCCTTTTTAGTTCGTCGAGGCTTCATCTCTACAATTGCCTTGATTTTCTCATGATCAACTTCTATTCCCCTCTGGCTTACTATAAACCCTAGCAATTTTCCGGATGTGACTCCAAAAGCACACTTCTTCGGATTCAACCGCAACTTGTAGAACCGAATTCTTTCAAAGAACTTCCTCAAAGTTGGTATGTGTCCTTCATGGTCTTTGGACTTCACTATCATATCATCAACATAAACTTCTACTTTTTTGTGAATTAAATCATGCAATAAAGTGGTGGTTGTATGTTAGTAAGTAGCACTAGCATTTTAAGGCCAAATGGCATGACCTTGTAACAGTATGTCCCCCGTGGAGTGATGAAGGAAGTTTTCTCCATATCTTCTGGAGCCATCTTAATCTGATTGTGTCCTGAAAATCCATCCATAGATGATAACAAAGCATGACCTGTTGTGTTCTCAACCAAGACATCAATGTGAGGCAATGGAAAATCATCATTTGGGCTAGCCTTATTTAGATCTCGAAAATCTACTCACATTCCGATAATTGACCACTCTCAGGAATCCCGTATTGTACTGTTTCTCTACTTCTTCCTTAATCTTAAGAGTCCACTTTGGCTTCATTCTTCTCAACTTTTGCTTGACTAGCTTCATGGTTGGATCTGTTGGGATGCAGTGTTGTACTATATTTGTATCAATCCCAGGCATGTCTTCATATGACTAGGCAAAGACTTCCTTGAACTCTGTCAATGATGCCATTAACGCATCTTTCTCTGAAGTGGTTAGGGTATTGCTCACTTGGATCATTTTGGGCTTATCATCAATTCCCAGGTTAATTAGTTGGGTTTCTTGTTTTATAGGTTCTAGGTACCCATGTTTTAATTCCTTATTATTAAGAGTTTCTTTACCAATTTCAGAAATAAAAACATTCAAATCCAGCAAATAAGCAGAATTAGAAATCATATTAAAAGGGAAAGAGTTTTTAACAGATTCCATAAGCTCAACAAACTCAACTGGAAAACTATCACAAACAAGCTTAACAGGAATAGAAACACTAGTATAAATAGATTCAATAGGAACAGAGACAATGTTCTTGGTTGGAGTGACTAGCTTGGTGGTCTTGATCTTCTTGGCAAAAGTAACTAACATGACGGTCTTGATCTTCTCTGTGGGTTCTATTTTTTTTCTTTGTAAAAAACAACACATGGGCCAAAGTTAAAGAGTAGGGGTCTTGGGCCTGATGCTTTATGCTTTAAGGGACTGGGCTTGGTTCACCATAGCTAAATTGGGCTGATTTCGAACCAAGTGGTGCATAAAGTGCAGATCCTACAACACATACATACTAACATACAACAAGCATATACGTATTGAACAGCAAGGAACAATAAAGAACGAAATAAAGAAGAAAAAAGAAAGGGAAAAAAAAAAGTAAAAGATGTCAAGGGTCCTTAAAATAACGTGAAATACTTCATTATTTTCTTAATTTTTATGATACATCATGCTCACTAGAACGTGTTACAAGGTTCAAATAAGTTCAAAAATCACAGACTTGGATGGCTCTTCAGGCCTCTAAGACTTGTGAAATTTGAATCCCCTTAAATCCAATTGTGTTCTCTAGTGGCTATTCAAGGATCCCGAGCACTATTTTGCCTCTCTTTCTCTCCTTATTGAATTTTGACAGAGTTTTCTCAAGTATTTTTACTCCAATTCCACTGTCGCTGAATGTTTTTCACTGTTGGCTACTTACCCTTTTATAGTGTCACCCTAGGGTTTTTGGGGTACCATTAATTCCCTCCATTTACTCCCTTGGGTACTAGAACCAATGTTGTGTCAACAACATTGGTGACTGGTCCCTTCCTCATTCCACATTATTTTTTTCTTTTGAGGTTCCTTCTTCAAAAACTTCTAGCTGACTTTCTCATTTGAGGGGGCCCTATAAGGCTAACTTTTGGTCTCTCCTTCTCCAAGGCTTCTAAATTCCACTTTTTCAGACCCACCTTTTGGCTGCTTTCCCTTTTGTCATTTTTCCCAAGTGACCTGATTCCTTTCTGCTAGGCTGAAATATCCCCAGCCACCTTCCTTGGTGGTTTTTCTTCTTGGGTTCCCCGAGGTACCAAACCCTTACTCATGAGTTGTTGATTCCCAAGCCTTCTAATTCCTTTTCTGCATCATTAGGTGGCTGATAGGGATGTATCTGTTCTAGTTCCTTGTGGTTCTTGGCATGTCCACCTTGAATTGTCTTACTCTCATCCTGGCCCTGGTGCATGTCCTAAGTATCCTAGGCTCCTGGGAATCCCCAAGTATCTTGGACCACTTCTGTTCCTAGGCTCCCAGTAATTTTTCTAAACTTTTAAGAACTGGGCTGGGCTATTTCTTTCCTTTATTTTATGAGGTCTGAAACTTGCCCCTTCATTGATTTGGGTCCCTCCTTATGGACCCTAAATAGGTTTGGACCTCTCCTTCGTTTTCTTTATTGGAAGCCCAAATGTTTTACTTTCCTAGATTTCAACCCTATGTGTTCTTTTGGGCCTTGGTGCAACATTCTGATTTTTTGGACCTCAACATTTAGCCCCCCGAGCTCGTGGGTTACCTGTAGCCCACACGTGAGTACACAAGACTTCTTGATTTCTATAGGAATTCCTTCCTTGCTGTTTCAATCGGCTTTAGGATCCCCTTTCTTCTTTCCTTGGAATCCTACTTCCCCATGCTATCCATTGGTATCCTGGTTTTTTACGTGTTATGCTTCTTTTCCAACTTCGCACAAAACGTGGTAGTTAATTGTCTAAGTAAAACTTCCCCATCCACTTTTTACGTTCCTCATAACTTTATTAATAGTTGCCAATAACTCTCTTTTATAAAATTAAATATTGGCAACTGGCACGTCTTTCAATGCATCATCTTCTCCAACTACCCCTTATGCCATTATTGCCATTACTTCAAACCATCTTTTCACTTTCAGAGAATTTTACTTTCCAGTTTATCTTCTTCCTTCCAAATTTTGTTTCTCTATCCCTTTTTCTCTATCCTTCACCCCTTAATTTCTCTGTTTCTTGCTGCATTGTTGTTCCATGGCTTCTTCTTCCTCACAAAAAAGGAGGGAGCGTACTCCCAGTCTTTCTAAAGGTGAAAGCTCTTCTAGGTTTGCACAGGGTGAGGTGCAAGAGGTCGTGGAGCACTTAGCCTTCCCTTTACGGGATCTTTAATACACCCCCAGCCTGCTTTTCCCTCAAGTGTCCGACGGAGAGGCTCTTCCCCCCACATACCTAGGTGTTTTCTACCAGTCTGGGTTTGCCAATTCTGCCCATGTTCCAGATCTAAGGGAAATATTAGATCTACAAATTAGGTGAGGATCTCACAAGGCTGTTCCCATCTTCTTCAATTTCATCCTAGGGAAGATACTGATTAGTCTAGTTGGGTGGCCAAGGAGCTTTCTGATGGTGAATTTGTCAGTTGTTTGAAGCATGCCAAGACCCTGAAATTGGTAGTGATTTCTAGGAATCTTGAAGGTTTTAGGGACGCCAAAGGCCTTAGACACTTGGTGTGCCACTCTTCATATATTCTTCTTTTCCATCGGTGAGCATACCATCACTTTAGAGGACGTGGTTAATAATTTCCTCCTCCCAATGTTTGGTGATGAGAATCCTTTTGATATCAACCTTTCCAACCAAGATCTCAAAATTGAAGACTAGCTTTTTAGTCACTTTAGCGAGTGTACTACTTCTTCCGGAGGGAAACCAGCCAAAATGGGCAAGTGGGTCATGAACCTTTCTCGGGAGAAGGACAGAGAAGTTAGGCAAGCTAGGTTCTTGGCGTTATGGCTCAACAAGTTTCTATTCAGTGAGTTTCCTAGGTATGAAATCAAATCCATTTTCTTTCCTCTTGCAATCAAATTGTCCTGGGGTGCCTAATATCCCTTACCCCCCATGTTTTTAGGCCATGTTTACTCCCATCTAGACTTGCTTCAAGGGGATGAGATTGAAGGCAATTCCTGTTACATAATTACTTCGTCCCTCCACTATGCCATTCTCTAGGTGTTCATGTGGGACCTTTCTTCTGTCACCTTAGTGAAGTGCAGGAACTTGAAGTATGTGAAAGATAAGTTCCAGGGATCCCCAAACGTGATTAAAGGTCTGTGTGGCAGTTCTACAAACAGCCACCCCATCATCTTCCATTGGTCTAACCTGAAGGGTGACAGCATTAATTTGGTGGAATTGTTTAATCAGGCAGGTTACTGAAGTTGGCTTTCTCCCCGAGAGTTTGGTCCTAGGTTCGCCTGTGATTCTGTGTTGGCCTCTTTCCTTAACTTTCTAAGGAAAGCTTTTGATCTGTGTCGAGGAGATGAAGGCAGCTTGGCGTACTTGGTCTATACCAACCCCTCATGGCTTCCGGTAACTTCATTAAGTGGTCCAAGGTATACTCACTATTCAGCACACTAGGTACTGAGGCAATTCGGTTTTGATCAGGACATCCTGTCGATGTTCGAGGAGGTAGTGCCTTCCCTCCCTTCCCTGGATCAGTTTTTAAGACTCCAGGCTTTTTCTTACTACTCGCGAAGGAGCCTCAATTTGTGGTGCCAAACTCCCTATGAAGAATCTTTGTTTCTTGTGGATTTACTAGCTACTGGAGAATAGTTCAGAAGTCCTTCTCAGATTTTATTGGTTCTGGTAAGATTGGAAGGGTTCCTGATTCTAGTCTTTTCTCTACTCCTACCTTCAACAAGCATCTGGCCCTCCCCACTGCTAGCATTGTGTCTACTGCAATAAGCAGCAAAACAGGATTTGCAGAGTGGCATGCCTCTAGGGGTGGTTGGGTATGCTATGCAAATGATTTTCCTAATGCTTGATCAGGGTGTGACCTTATTATGGGCTCTTCTTCTGGAGTGCCAATCAATAGAGGAGTGGTAAAGGCAATTGGTGCAGCAACTCCTATAGGCAAAGGTAAAGAGAAGAAGATCAAGCAGAAAGCTGTCAAGAGAGCTGAGATTGAAGGAAGTGTTGAGGGTACTGAGGTTGGCCCTGAGACTAAGAAAAGGAAAACTACTAAGTATCACAAACAACTAGTTGTTTCTGAGGGGCCCGAGGGAGTGGACCCCTCTATAGTTGAAAAGGAAGTCGACCATCCTTTAATCCCAAAGATTAGAGTGAAGACTAAGGTAGAGTTTTTTGTCCTTTAGGTTCCTATAAGTTCCTCGGCCTATGGTTCATTGAAGTCCCTTGGCATCACACCCCAATCTCTCCTAGGACCCTCTGAGGGTACTTGTAGTAGGCAAAAGACTGTTGAAGAATCTATAAAGAGAGGGAGAAGGGCAAGGCCACTTTCTTTCTTCTTTCTCTTTCTCTTTCTTTTTTTTTTTTTTTTTTGACATATGCCCGTCCTAGTTATTTTTCTGTTGTGTCTCCCTTCTTTTCTTTTAACTAATGAGTGGTTGCTCCCTTTTTTGTAGTCAAAGCGCAAGTCCTACCATAAGGGGGCTAAAAGTCAATCCTCTGGTGATGATGTGATATGGCCTTCTTTTACTTGTGCATTTTTACTATTTGATTTCTTTCTTTCTTTAGTGCTGTGTACACATATTTCTTTGATGTTTTGCCTATTACTCCTTGCTCCTCTTTTCTTTTGCAGGTTAAGATGCTGCCTCCTGTGACTAGTGGTTCCTTGGTGAAAGAAGTGGTGGTAGTTTAGCCTTCTACTGCCTTAGGTGTGAGGAAGGAGCCTCCTAATGGTGGCGTAGCTGAGGAAGTCATGCAAGCAGAGATGAATGCCCAGCCCATTCTGCCTTCTACTTCCTTGGTCATACAGGACCGTGAAGCTTTTCAACCTCTTGTTCCCCAAGATCCTAAGCCCGTGTAGACCCTGAGTCTAACTAAAACTGTGACACTTGAGCCCACAACTAAGTTTGCATTAGGCAAGGTGTCTTTGGGAGGTGCCTCCTCATCTACACGAGCAGGTAAGCCTCATCCATCCTTTATTAGCGTTTACTCTTATTTCCCTTATCCTTTCTCCCTAAAGGCTCTTGTTCTTTTTCCCCTTTGTTTCTTTTAGGTCAAACCAGCGCCTAGTCTGCCCTTGAAGCAGCCCCTTCCTTAGAGTCAAAGGCTTCTGAAGGTGTATACTGCTCACCATCATTATTCTTCTCCCATTTTAGTTCATATCTTTCCTTTCTCTCTCTCCATACTCCTTTTCTTTTTATGGCAAAGCCCTTGGCATTCCTCCCTTCCTTTAGAAATTTGGCCAAGGTTTCTTCACCCTTCTTTCAACATGCTTTGTGCCTTTTCACAGAGTCTTCTAAGAGGTCAGAGGGGTGGGAAGAGGAGCTTCTTATGATGGCTGAAGTGGTTGCCCAAGCTCAGAAGGAAATTCTACCATAGGGGGCATGGTACTAGTTCTTTGGCTTTCCTTTTCCCTTCTATCTTTATTTCTTCTTCCTTTTTCTTTCTCTTTTTTTGACTCTATCTATTTTCATAGGTACTAACATAGCTGCCAAGGATCTTGAGCCCGCAGTTACTAAAGAAGCTAAGGAACCTATTCCCATGTCCGGTTTGTTAAAGCTTAGACAAGGATCCCCCAGACTACTCAAAGGGTTGGAACTCCTCTAACTCCTAAAGGCAAAGACCCAACAATGGAGGAAGCCCCCGAGATGGTTGTCTCAGGCCCCAGCTCAGGGCTCTCTACTTTTTAGGCCTCTCTTTGGTAACTTCCTATGCTTCTCTATGACTGCTGAGGGTCTACCACTCTTGGAGGGACTATTCAAAGCCCATGGGGACTTCACTAGTAGGTTTAGGGTAGGCATATTCTTGGGCAACATCCTGATGGAGCTCTTGTACACTGTGCTGATTTCTCTGAAGGACTCCTTTTTTGATTTCCTATCTGAGGAGAGGCTTTTGGAGTGATGATGAATGGTGTGGGATCTTGTGGAAGCCAAGTTCAATCTATCCTTTTTACTGGAGTACCTGCGGTCCTTAGCCCACATGCTATTCTAGAGCAAGGTTTCTACCTTGACACCGAGATTCCAACTGCTGAGAAGGCCCTAGCTCATGCTCACAATGCATTTCAAGATCTGAAAGTTAAGAAGTAGCTAGATCTTTCTTCATCGATTGATCTTGCAATTCCCTCAAGAGGCTCTTTGCTGACTGGCCTTATACCTTAGTTCCTTTCCCCATTTTTTTTTTTTAAGTAACACCAACTATATAAGTTTATTTCTCCCCCCCTCCCCCCCCTTCCCCTTTTTAGACAATTGAGGTCATATAAGTTTATCTTTATTTCTCTTTTTTTTCGAAACTACTTCTGATTATTTTCTTTATGAAAATATGTGGATCTATCTACTTCTGATTATTATTATTTTTTTGATAATATGTGGATCTATTCTTAATGTGTATTCTGCTCTCTTTGAGAGAAGAGAAAATCGACCTACTTAGTCTGCCCACCGTTTAAACTCTCTTTGTTTTGAATTCCATCTTGAGAATATATGTTCCATCAACACGAAATGTGGCTGCCCAACATACTGAGGTTTTGACCGTTACTTTAGATCTCACTCCTGATATATCAAAGCAACCTACACTTCATGATTAGGTCCATTATTCTCTCAGGATTAAGAGTTCATGCAAATATAAGTTGTGAGATTTATTATTCAATTGACAGTCGTTAGGAGAATAATAAATCTCACAGCGGTCCAGTTCAATATGTCTTAACTCTTAAAATATATTAACACATCAACTAGAAGTCTCCACTTCCATGATCAAGACAAATCATCTTAGTTGATATGTTATAGTCTTTGCAGATGAAATGCCCAATTTCATCACCGACTATGAACTAAAATTCTGAGTTTACAAAGAACTTGTGACTTATATCTTCTGTGACTAAATCACATAAATCACATATTATGCATCTCATGGACTATATGATAATGTCCAAATATTCTTGTTACCATCATTTCAGATAATAATAAAACAACTTTATTAATCACAATATTAAGTCATACATAATGTCATACATAGCATCATACAATAGGATTTAAGGGCATTAATCCTAACATAAAATAAGATAAAAAGTACAATGTACCCATTTCAGTACATGCGCAAGAACCCAACCCCTAGGGTACTTGGTCTAGGACCTACTACAAAATTTGTAGGGACCATGGTCCAAGACTCAATTGAAAAAAAAAGGGGGGGGGGGGGGGGAAAAAGAGCAAA